>NW_026096285.1:0-195786 GCF_023614345.1 Adelges cooleyi
CTATAAGGAGACATTAACCCCCCCCCCTTCCCCACGGTAAAAAGACATTTTAATTTAAACATAATAAAACAAATAAAATAATTCAATATAGATGATACATTAGTGGTAGATTATATTAGTAAACAAATCCATGGGTATATGCACTATTTTAAACGATAATTGGGGAAAGCAATGCCTTGCACCTTTCGAATTTAACCGAATTGCATTTATGTAAAATTGCTTTATACAGTGTACTCACATATAGCTCAGAATAAATGATTAGGCCCAATAAAAAAATCACTTAAGGAAATTAAAAAAATACAGCAATTTTTCTGTAATATATGTAAGAAGTCTTTTAACACGAAATGGATAGTGGAACAACACATAACTCGATCACATAGTGCATATTCATCGACCCAGAAAAGTACAATCAAAATACAATCATCAATAAAAATATCATGTAAGGCAATGCATTTAATATAATAAATTATCTTTTTGTTAAAACTAAATAGCAAAAATGTTCTTCTTATAATTTACATTACATATCATTTAAATATACAGTAAATTCACTATTCAATAACTCATAAACTTATTTATAAATCTACAGTGTAAGTTTACATTAAATATTTAATTTAAAAAAAAAGCCAGTACACTGGGGTCGGGGCATAGTGGGGACGGACGGAGAGGTCACAGGTCTACAGATTTTATTGTAACTGGAAGTGATAAAATCACTTTTAAATAAACGCTTCGAAATTACTTAGATTTTGACTATCATCATCATCATCACTGTCGCAGGACTGAGTTGTACCACTGTCATGATCGCTTTCGTATACATAATCTACATCCGAAACATCTGAATAAGCGATTTCATCATTTTCCTCTAAGAAAATTCTAATTCGATCTTCATCCCAAGAACTCATTTTTAAATTATAATGTCGAAAATATAACAACAAGCACTATAACTGTTGAAATTCGTCTAATAAATTTAAAAAAATATGTTATATGTGATAACATGTGCTAGTATGTCGACCATGTAATAACGTTTTTTTTCACACACGCGAACAGTGGTCATTATGACCGATATCAGTTTTAAAAACGAATTATCACGTAAATCTGATATAAATATACAAAATGACACAACGAACATTACTCTTAACAGTTAATTGAAAGGTACCATGAAGTTCAAGTGGATAAGGGGTTCCTAAAATGTGTAACGCTAAAACCAAAAAAACTAGCGGTCGAAAAGACTAATGCCGGGTTAATGGTTTACAGAAAACACGCTAATAGTATAATTATAATCAGTAAAATGATCATGGTCGCTAAGTAATTACTATGATACATATTATATAATAATAAAAAATGAATAGGTTGTTCATTACTTTAATGACAAAATGAATGGCAAACAGGGTGACTTTTATAGTAAAAAATATATTGTTATGTATTACTTAAAATTAAATCGATTACGAGACATTATTTTAGAAATAGTCGGATATTTTGTATTATTAGTCCAATATATCCTATACGACGGCATTTTTAAAATAGACATGACCATATGAAGACCCAGAAACTGTTCCATTTCGTTGAAATTTGTGATTATAGTTTTTGTGTTTTTTTGTGTTGAATACAAATTAGTCTGATAAACAATATTTTCAATTAAATCGGAATCTAATAATTGTTTGAAATACGCTAAAGGTGTTAATGATGATAAAGGAGGATTTGAAATAATAATGTTACATGGATAATTTTGATTTTGCCAAGACCCTTTTACCCAATTAGGTGGTAAATAATTATCTAAATCACTTTCGGTGTCTTCTTCAACATCATCTGGATCTTCTACTTCATCGACATGGTCTATTAACTCTCTCGTTAACTGTCAAAACCATTTAATTTTTAATAATGTTTTATAGAAAACACGCTTATAGTATAATTATAATCAGTAAAATGATCATGGTCGCTAAGTACTTGCTATGATACATATTATATAATAATAAAAAAATTATTAGGTTGTTGATTACTTTAATGACAAAATTAATGGCAAACAAGGTGACTTTTATAGTAAAAAATGTATTATAATGTATTACTTAAAATTAAATGTGCCTCACCTCTCATCAAACACCGTTCCCTTTCCTAAATTAAAATAACTACTGTTAATTTACAAATAAATATAGAAAATGTATAATACTGCTAACCAAAATACCTAAATTGTTATGTTCAATGAAATTTTCCATTTTAAATATTTGTATTGTAATGATATCTTCTTCTGTTTCTTCTTCTAGTTCATCAAATTCATCTATATCTGATAAATCTCCTCAAAGACGTTCTTCAATTTCATTTAGATTTAACGCCATGGTAATTTTACTAAAAGAAATATTACTAATTTGTCAAAATCAATTTTGTGTTATTACACAGAACCTAGCCCCAATGATGCCATATGGAATGATCCATTGTCATCACAGTATCGTAAAAACTAACAATCACACAAGAAAACAAACTATACCATTATAATAAACAATACATTTTAATGCAGAAAAAGTATTCGTATATAAAAAATATGTTTAATACTTACCATTAAAAATGTTAGATGATGTAACAAAACGCTGCTACTAGAAAAGTATATATTTTTTCAAAACAATTATAATAATGTTATCAGAAATTAAAAAAACCGTTAAGACCTCCTCGACTTATTACTATAGAAAATAAACTTTCATGACTATCTTGAATAAGCCTGTGAGTAAGAATGTAAGATATATCATATTTTTCCATCAAATCTTTGAAAAGTAATTGAGTAGATTTAATAGAAATTAAAATACCTTTTTGAAATGTTAGCAGTGTGTTTTTACCATTGCATCTCATTGAATATATTAACTTATACGTATTGTCTAAACAATTATTCTGGTCTTCTAAATTTAAGCCATATGGCTTTTTGGTACACAATGTTTCAGATGGTATATATGAGTTCATTATATCGAACCAATTACTTATGGTTTCAATAAACTGTCCAGTATTTTTAGATAGTGCCTTGTCTGAACCAGGTTTGTAATGAACTAAAGCTGTAGCAACACTATGGGACAGTAACTGTGCTGCTAATCCTACATTTTGTCTTTCAGCCTTTACACATTCTAAATGTTTTGGAGATAGTTTATGGCAAACTGTTATTTCTGTTTTTGTTACATTTAGTAGCTCTTTTAAAGGTGTTGCATTTATCTTACTTTATGTTTGTATTACTATTTAAATAAAACATTTTTACTTTTTACCTAAATTAGTAGACGATTTCAAAAATTGGCTGTCAAGTATAAATTAGTTTTACCACATCTTACATCTGTATTCTGTAGTTAAAGAATACAGTTTTATGAGCTTTGTCTTCAATCTTGTCTTTTAGAAGATATTAACAAAATTTGGTACCTAAAGGATATATTAGTATTACAGCAAACAAACGGAACATATGACACTTGTAGTTTTAATACCTAACATCAATAACTAGAATAAAACATATATTTAATTTTCAAGTTTCCACAAAAATCAATATATGCATAATAAGTAGATAGTCCATAGTGAACCTATTGCCTAATTTATCTGGCAATAGGTTCACTAGGTCTTTTTCATGTTTAAAACGAATAAAAAATTACCAAAGATCGACAATGAACCAACAAAGATTGAACGCATTATCAACATTAAGTATTAAAAACCAATTAACAACAGAAATGGAATTTGAAGACGTCATAAAGACATTCTCTGAAAATAAAGCCAGACTTAAACATATGTAATACTGAATTAATTTGTTAATTTTTTTTTTTTCTATATTATTAATTATTTCATCATAATATATCAATACTATGAGTAGTGTATAAAACAAAAGTATAGTAATAAGTGTTTGCAAAAGGCAAGGCGATTAATTATTATTTGTGACCAAAAAAAAACATTTTGGAAAGGGACGGCCAAAAAATTTGCCTAGGGGCGCCAAAAGCTAAATACGCCACTGCTTCGATGCGAATTTGTGGGTAGTATGTTCAAACCAGTTATAGCGGTTTAGAAGATATTGTAGGACCCGCAATAATGTACTTAAAATTTAATATTTAGTCTTGTGCAGGGTGGATACGATAAGGGTTGATCATCTGTCGATAAAAATGTGCTGTCATAGTTACCCATATATTGTAATTAACGATACTATGAAATTATTTTCATTACATGTTGACTGTTGATTCACTCACACATAGCAACCTAGAAACTGACTACGGCCAAAGTGTAAATTTACCCTATTTTTGGGGTTTTTCCTTAATTTGACTACAGATTTTTGAGAAAATTGTATATGTTATATTTCCATTTTAGATCTACTTTTGGTTTAATTTTCAGATCTAAATCTCTAAAACTTTGCTTGAAAAAGTGAAATAAAGAAAAAAATTCTATCCCTTCAAGGGGAAAGGGTTTATGATATTTTTTTGGTTTGTTAATGTTTATCGATAGTACAATGTTTGAAGAACAATTCATAAAAATTTGGAACTTTTTCGACTATTTATTTCGACATTGTATTTTTAAGTAGAAAAATGTATACATTTTTTGGGTGTTTTTCTCGATTTTGATGGGGAAGGGGTGACTTTTCTGAATTTTTAGCCTACTAGAGTACCTTCCAGGTATGATTTTTGATCTATAAAGTTGCTACACGAAGAAATCGGTTCAGCGGTTTACGAGATGTCGTGGGCCCGGACACAAAATAAAAATTAAAACATCATTGTAATAACAATACCTTCTCAGTTCCGCACCGAAGCTAAAATAAATTTGCCCTTATCTGGCTCATATATATTTTTTTTAAATTGAAACCAATACTTACAACCTGGTACATTATGGTTGTAACAATAATAATAATACTGATAGTGGTATAATAATAATTAATTAATAAACCATATGTGTGTAAGAAACAATTTTTTTTTTAATTCTGAGTAAGACAAAACCAAATCAAAATTTAATTGTGAAAAGTGTCAATCAATAAATTAAATTTGTTTTGTTTCAGAGGAAGAAACAGTAGCAGAGATGGGTAAAAATAAATTTCTATAACCATTGAAACGGCCCTTTAGTTGTTAAAACGGTCCTTTTCAGGCCCAACACATACAAATTAAGTATATCATAGCGCCGTACCATACAGTAGACAAAATAAAGGCCTCTGATTGGCCGACCAATCAGAGCGCGGAGTCAGTAATTAAAAACTCGTTTTTCAGCCGAGTCTGCAACCACGAAAGAGCATTTTCATGTCTCGTTGAAGTACCGAAAAAATTTAGATTTGGTGTGGAATTATAATAAAAAAAGTTTTTCAGCCGAGTCTGCAACCACGAAAGAGCATTTTCATGTCTCGCTAAAGTACCGAATAAATATAGATTAGTTGTGGAATTATAATTTTAAAAAAATATTACATGGAGCTTCCAGTTCACGGACTTTAGTAAAGCTTTTGACTCGGTTATTCATAGCCGTCTTATCTCTGAATTAGAATCACTCGGTATTGGGAATCCTTTACTATCCTGGCTCCAATCTTATCTTAGTCCAAGAATGCAATTTGTGAGAATTCATGGTGCTACTTCTAACTTGTATATAACTCCCTCTGGAGTCCCCCAAGGAGGACATCTTAGTCCTCTTCTGTTCATCATTTTCATCAACTCAATTAACAGTTACCTTTCATTCTCCAAAGTCCTTCTATTTGCTGATGACATTAAAATGTATTCTAAAGTTACTTCCATCTCCGACTGCCGTCAACTTCAGTCAGATCTCGACTCTTTTTGTCTCTGGACTCAGCGTATTGGCCTTACACTCAATCTTGACAAGTGCCATAGTATGACATTCCATAGAAAGCGAACTCCTATCAACTTCTTTTATACCCTCAATGGCTCTCTTCTTGATCGTGTTTCTTGTGTCAAAGACCTTGGAATCCATCTAGTTCCTTCTCTCTTTCGAACAGCATATTAATATTGCAGTTGGTAGAGCCCTAAAAGTTCTGGGTTTCATAAAGCGCAACACTACGCCCGATTTTTTTTTGAATTTTTAAAATTTATTATTGAATTTATGAAATTAAAAAATTGATTTTCGAAAACTGAGTGTGGCATCGTCCTAGCTAAGGTCACGCCACCTTTTTTTTTGAATTTTTAAAATTGATTTTTCAATTTTTGAATATAAAAAATTGATTTTGAAAACTGAGTGTGGCATCGTCAAGCTAAGGTCACGCCCAATTTTTTTTTGGATGTTGAATGACATGATATTTGAAATTCAAAATATTGATTTAAAATTGATTTTTGAATTTTGAATAAAAAAAATTGATTTTTGAGAACTGAGTGTGGCATCGTCCAAGCTAAGGTCACGCCCGATTTTTTTTTAGATTTTGAATGGATTTTTGAATTTAAAAATCATTTTTTAATTTTTGAAATTAAAAATATTAATTTTTGAGAACTGAATGTGGCATCGTCCAAGCTAAGGTCACGCCCAATTTTTTTTTGAATTTTTAAAATTGATTTTTGAATTTTTGAATATAAAAAAATTGATTTTTGAGAACTGAGTGTGGCATTGTCCAAGCTAAGGTCAAGCCCAAATTTTTTTTTGAATTTTTAAAATTGATTTTTAAATTTTTGAATATAAAAAAATTGATTTTTGAGAACTGAGTGTGGCATCGTCCAAGCTAAGGTCACGCCCAATTTTTTTTTGGATGTTGAATGACATGATATTTGAAATTCAAAATATTGATTTTAAAATTGATTTTTGAATTTTTGAATATAAAAAATTGATTTTTGAGAACTGAGTGTGGCATCGTCCAAGCTAAGGTCACGCCCAATTTTTTTTTGGATGTTGAATGACATGATATTTGAAATTCAAAATATTGATTTTAAAATTGATTTTTGAATTTTTGAATAAAAAAAATTGATTTTTGAGAACTGAGTGTGGCATCGTCCAAGCTAAGGTCACGCCCGATTTTTTTTTAGATTTTGAATGGATTTTTGAATTTTAAAATCATTTTTTAATTTTTGAAATTAAAAATATTAATTTTTGAGAACTGAATGTGGCATCGTCCAAGCTAAGGTCACGCCCAATTTTTTTTTGAATTTTTAAAATTGATTTTTGAATTTTTGAATATAAAAAAATTGATTTTTGAGAACTGAGTGTGGCATTGTCCAAGCTAAGGTCAAGCCCAAATTTTTTTTTGAATTTTTAAAATTGATTTTTAAATTTTTGAATATAAAAAAATTGATTTTTGAGAACTGAGTGTGGCATCGTCCAAGCTAAGGTCACGCCCAATTTTTTTTGGATGTTGAATGACATGATATTTGAAATTCAAAATATTGATTTTAAAATTGATTTTTGAATTTTTGAATATAAAAAAATTGATTTTTGAGAACTGAGTGTGGCATCGTCCAAGCTAAGGTCACGCCCAATTTTTTTTTGGATGTTGAATGACATGATATTTGAAATTCAAAATATTGTTTTTAAAATTGATTTTTGAATTTTTGAAATTAAAAATATTAATTTTTGAGAACTGAGTGTGGCATTGTCCAAGCTAAGGTCACGCCCAATTTTTTTTTGGATTTTGAATGAATTTTTGAATTTTTAAAATCATTTTTTAATTTTTGAAATTAAAAATATTAATTTTTGAGAACTGAATGTGGCATCGTCCAAGCTAAGGTCACGCCCAATTTTTTTTTGAATTTTTAAAATGATTTTTGAATTTTTGAATATAAAAAAATTGATTTTTTGAGAACTGAGTGTGGCATCGTCCAAGCTAAGGTCACGCCCAATTTTTTTTAGATTTTGAATGGATTTTTGAATTTTTAAAATCATTTTTTTAATTTTTGAAATTAAAAAAATTGATTTTTGAGAACTGAGTGTGGCATCGTCCAAGCTAAGGTCACGCCCAATTTTTTTTGGATGCTGAATGACATGATATTTGAAATTCAAAATATTGATTTTAAAATTGATTTTTGAATTTTGAATATAAAAAAGTTGATTTTTGAGAACTGAGTGTGGCATCGTCCAAGCTAAGGTCACGCCCATTTTTTTTTGAATTTTTTAAAGTTTATTATTGAATTTATGAAATTAAAAAAATTGATTTTCAAAACTGAGTGTGTCATCGTCCAAGCTAAGGTACGCCCAATTTTTTTTTGAATTTTTGAAATTAAAAAAATTGATTTTTGAGAACTGAGTGTGGCATCGTTCAAGCTAAGGTCACGCCCAATTTTTTTTTGGATGTTGAATGACATGATATTTGAAATTCAAAATATTGTTTTTAAAATTGATTTTTGAATTTTTGAAATTAAAGATATTAATTTTTGAGAACTGAATGTGGCATCGTCCAAGCCAAAGTCTAAGGTCGTGCCTGATTTTGACATTTTCAAATCTTAGCTATGGCACATAACGAAACAAATTGTTAGTTACAAAAGCTTTCTTTACAAAAGCATATTTGTTAAGATATTTGAGATTAAATATGGGGTTAGGGGTTGAAATGGTGTTGGGGGTTGAAATGGAGTTGGGGGTTGGTGGTAAGAGATATGATATAGGGGTTGGGGATAGGGGATAAGGGTAGGAGTGAGGGGGTAAGAGATAGGGGTAGGAGATAGGGGTAGGGGATAGGGTAGGAGATAGGATATAAGAGACAAGAGATAAGAAATAGAAGTAAAAGGTAAGAGATGAGGGGTAAGGGATAGTATGGGGTTGGGGGGTGTGAATGGGTTTACACTGTTTTCTGATAAGAGGTATGTTGTACGTTCAACGTTAAAGTTAGAACTAAATGATAAAAATAAAAATAGTTTAATAGCCCGAGTTCTCTATGAATTGTTTTAAGCCTTCTTTCTAAGATATTAAACACTACAATATTAGCCAGAAACTTAATATACTAAGCTGCTAACCTTAGTTACTAGTTTGTTACTGCTTCTTAATATACTATATCATTATTATAATTCCACGACTACTCTATATTTATTCGGTACCTTTATTAGACATGAAAATGCTCTTTCGTGGTTGCAGACTCGGCTGAAAAACTTTTTTTTGATACTTATAATTTTTAAAATATTCAAAATATTATGACAAAAAATCTGGATGTATTATTATTATTTATACAAAAATGTCTATGTATTTTTTTACTCGTTATAGGCTAAACCTGGGCGTAAAGCATTGGTTCAACCTGAATCTGTCTTTATTGTACTAGAACGATACAAAGATCAATAATTTGACAACGGAAAATTAAGAGGACTATCTCATGAGATTTGGGAAACTTTGTATTCGGAACTTAACTATAGAGTTCCAAAAAAAACATTATATATCTCGGTCTTACAAGATCGACATCAATATCAATCAAAATTAAAAAGTAGTTTGGGAATTGGATTTATTTCGAAAAATGATAACTCTTTTACATCTACTACCTGTAACACAAGTGATGAAAGTGACTCTAGCAAAGGAATAGAAACCTCTTTCAGACTAAATATTCCTTATACAAGATATCTTGAAATGAAACCAGAGGCCACATAATATAAAAATAAAAATAGAGTTAGAACCTACCAAGTTTTAAAGCAAAATGTATGGTCTGACATCATAAACGATGAATTTTTAAAAAAATTTGAGCTACCCTGCAATTTTGTGTACAAAAGATGCAAAGTGAGAACAAATACTTCACACAGTCGATATTTTTTGGATTTTCAAGCTACATGCAAAGATTGCAATAACAGCTTAAAAGGATGGAGTGAAAAAACACCGCTCAAGGGGGAGCCGTTAGAGATAATTATTTTAACCAAAGACACAAAAGGTATGGAGGCTGATCATTTGACTAAAAGATATCTTAAAGGCAATAAGCGCAGAGTAGTTGCTACTGAACTGGCAAAAGACTTAGCCAGTAATTGGAGACGAAAAAAAGCTACAGAAGACATGGAATTTGATTCTTTATCCCCTCCAAATTTATATCGTCATAGCGTGTTACGTAAAGCGAAGCAAGAGGAAACGACAAAAGCTTAGGTATTACAATTAGAGACCCAGTATATTAGTTGAGTTAAAACATACTCAATTCGCAGAATCGATTCATACAATAGGCATCGACCCATTCTTGGTTCACTATTGGAGCAACCAACAAATTATAATTTATAAGGATTTATGCAAAAAGTACAACCAAATTATCCATAGATGCTACAGGCGGCCTCGTTAAAAAATTAAAGCGAACTTGATGGACTTAATTTCAGCCCATATATTTTTATACGAGGCAGTCATAAACACATCATACGGTCAATTCCTATAAATCAAATGATTTCCGAAAAACAAGACACTCTAACAATATGTTCATGGCTTACGCAGTGGCTACGTTCGGCTGTTAAAACGCCACATGAAGTGGTTTGCGACTACTCTAGTGCATTGTTAAGTGCAGTTACTAGATCGCTTTGTAATTCCAGCATGGAAAATTATGTAGGTCAATGTTTTAATGTGCTAACGGCAAAGAAAAAACTTTGCCTAAATCTTTTGTACGCATTGACGTTGCACACATGATTAAAATATTTTGCCGTATACCACTGTTTAAAGGTATCCAGAACAAAAAATTGAAGCAATTTTACGTAAGATGTCTACGACTTTTAATTTCTTCAATTAGTTTGAACGAGTTCACAGAAATTTTAAAATCAATATTAACAGTGGCATTAAGTGAAACGGATGTTTGGTCAAACAAAATGGCTACTCCGACAGAATGTAGCAGAAATTTGTTTATTAAACAAAATTAAAGGGATTGACGCCAACCAAGACTACTCGTTTGATTCCAATAACGAAACAGAAAACATTGTTTTTGACTTTGAAGAAAATCCATTAGAAGAGACTTGCAGTAATTTAAAAGAGTATCTACAGGACATTAAAAAATATTGCTGTTGTAAATTCAAAAGTTAAAGGTGACCGCGATTCTGCTTATTATTTACCTGAATTAAGTAAAACTATTTTACGTTTATGCAACCATTTTCCAATGTGGACTGGAGTTATGGTTCAACTATTTCAATCTCCATACACAATTGCTTCTTCATCTCATGTGGAAAGTGACTTTGGTAATTTAAAAACACGTATTCTGCGTTTTGAAACGAGACCAATGACTGCCGATCGGTTTGTGGCAAAACATTTAAAATCCATTGAAGGCAATGCCATACTATTCCGAAGTCAACAACTTAGACATGATTTTGATAATCATCTACCGTCTAGCGTTTCAGTCATTGATACAGACTGTAAAAACAATGAAGAATCAATTCCAGGTACTTGTTCAAGCGTTGAAGACTGTAAAGACAAATCAGATAATGTCATTAATGAAATTAACGAATTAGAAGGAATAGAATCTCTTTGCAGTGATAAAAGTTCTACTTCACTTAATTCATTAGATGCTTATGAAAATTGGCGGGGGCTGGGTAATCCAGAAATTCCTGTATTCCCTGGAAACAAAATTGGTAAAAAAAACGTATAACCACTTACATGGACCCAGCTCCCGAAATCGATCGGTATTTGCAAAAGGCAAATACAAGGTCGAACCTAAATTCTCTTCTCCTTAATGGTAATATTGCAACACCCGTTAGTTATGCGAAAAAAACATTTTTATTGATGAACACGTGTCCATTTGATGCACTTGCATGCATTATCACAATGGCTTATACTGACATAGCATCATACAAATTGTTTATGGATAACAATAACAACCAAATGCTAAAGTTTTGTAAAAATCTGGCTCTTAACGGACCTTCTAAGACAACCTATATTGATAAATTGGAGCTATTAAAACCTATATTTAAAGGTAGTGATAATATTGCAAAAACACATGTCATTGATAGCCGTTGCAATGTTGCATTTGTTATAACAAAATTGTTGCAAAGCGCACCTTCGGCCATACAAGAAATGCGTTGCTCGAATAAGATGTGTAAAAATTATAAAAAAACCGTCGAAAGTCCTACTTTAATTATCAGATCAAAAACGAAAAGATTTACCGAATTACAACAATCTATTGAAGATTATATTAAAGAAAAAACGTATGACTGCGGAATCTGTGAGGGTGAAATACGTTCATCGAGAAAATTAATGCCTCATCTGTTTTATTGAAACGGACATATTTAAAGAAAACGGACATTTTCAATTAAATGAATTCCCCACGGAACTACGAATAAATGATGACACGTAAGAATTATAATGAAAATGTGTATAACTGTTTTAATATATTGTTAGTACTGTTGGATCCGCTTACACACATACACGTATGTGGTGAATTGGCCACCCTGTCTGTGCCGCCACCACCGGTTTACGGGATAGCGTTAATATAACCTTTATGCAAAGGTTATGGCAAGCGAGTCTTGAATGGGACAGTAATTTACCAGAGGACTTAGATAAGTTATGGGGTCAATTTGTAAAAGAGTTGCCGTCAATCGATAAAATAATGTTGCCTCGACATATCGACATGCGCGTGTATTCGAAAATTGAATTAGTAGGATTTTCCGATGCCTCGCTACGTGGCTACGCGGCCGTTGTATATTTGCGGGTGGTAGACAGTTCCGGTCATGCCACGGTGAATTTCGTCACCTGTAAGACCAAAGTAGCACCAATCAAAACCACTAAATGTCAAACTACAGTGCCGCGCCTCGAACTCTGTGCTGCTCTATTACTCGCTACTACATTAAATCGCGTAAAAACCTGTCTAGACATTGATATTTCAAATATTTATGCGTGGACCGACTCTACGGTAGTATTGTCGTGGTTAACGGTCAGCCAAAAATCATTTAAAGTATTTGTAACGAACAGAATCGCAAAAATACAACAATTATTACCGGATTGTAAATGGTCTTATATCAATACAACCGATAACCCGGCGGACCCGGCATCGCGTGGTTTATTACCCCATGAAATGGTCTTGTGTGACATTCACCGAGAGGGTCCGACGTTTTTACGATTACCTGCTGAACAATGGCCGCGACATAAGTGTGACCTATTAAAGCCGGAACAATTACCAGATTATCAACAAAGGGCCGTAATACTTATTAACGCTGACAATGAAACCGCCGCCGATCAAATTATACACCGTTTTTCTTCGCTAACCCGTATGCAAAGGACGCTCGCCTATGTATATCGTTTCCGCTTTAAGCCTACACCGACCGGCCCTCTGTCATTTTCCGAACTTCATTATATTTTAAACCAAGCTGTACGGTTGACTCAACAAAGATATTTTAATGATCTCAAAAGGCAATTAATAAGTCGATTTGTTGTTACACCTGCATCTTTGGCCCAATTATCACCATTCATTGATTCGGACGGACTTATACGAGTTGGTGGCCGCCTTCGCTACGCATCGCTTGACGCAGACGCAAAACATCCCGTTCTACTACCTAAAACGTCACACTTATCTGAACTAATAATCAAGCATTACCATCAGGGATATTTACATGCCGGTCCAAAATTAGTTTTATCAATGATGCGACGTAAGTTTTGGATACTTTCCGGTCGCGATGCGGTAAGACATTTTATTTATACGTGTGTCCCATGTATACGTCATAAGGCCAAACACCCTAATCCGTTGATGGGCAACCTGCCCCTAGCGCGCGTTCAATCCACCCGAGTGTTCATGAACGTCGGCATGGATTATGGAGGTCCCTTTATAATCAAAGAAAGTCGCCGTCGCAATGCCCGTACACAAAAATGTTATTTGGCTTTATTTATTTGTATGGCCGTGAAAGCCATCCACTTAGAAATCGTGTCTGACTTATCAACGGATGCGTTTCTAGCCGCGTTAGACCGCTTCGTCGCCCGCCGGGGTATACCCAGTAACATATATTCAGATTGTGGCAGTAATTATATCGGAGCAGCGCGTCAATTAAAAGAACTTTTTAATGACATTAATACGCAATCGGCTGTTATGACTCGGGTACCGTGTCAATGGCATTTTAACCCACCTGCCGCGCCGCATATGGGTGGCTTATGGGAAAGCGCTATAAAAAGTACAAAACATCACTTAAAACATGTTATTGGTCAACAAGTTTTGACGTTTGAAGAATTGCATACTCTCGTTACACGCATCGAAGGCATTCTTAACTCGAGACCATTATCGTCCTTATCGTCCGATCCGCATGATCTATGTGCCCTAACACCGGGTCATTTTTTAGTCGGCCAACCAATAATGGCCTTACCGGAGAAGGATTTTACAAATGTCAAAACCAACCGTCTTCACCGCTGGGAGCTCTTAAAACAGCTACATCAATCGTTTTGGGTACGCTGGACAAAGGAGTACTTGAGTACATTACAAGGCCGTCTCAAATGGTACAGTACAACGCCAAACTTATCAATTAACGACCTCGTAATCGTTGAAGCTCCAAACCGTTCGCCTACCGATTGGCATCTCGGGCGCGTAATTGAGGTCCATCCCGGTTCCGATTCGATCGTCCGTACCGTAACTGTAAAAACGCAAAATGGAGTTATTAAACGGCCAGTAGTAAAACTCGTCAAGTTGCCCTCTTCTTAATCCTTTCCTAAAACTTTCCTGGTACATTAAAAAAAAGTATTGTAATAATTTTAAGTAATAATTTTAAGTCAAAAGCTAATTTAATATCACCTATTGATCACGTGAAGAACGTGGGATTTTGAAAGCCTTCAACTTTCAACGCTGGGAGTATGTTGGATCCGCTTACACACACACACGTATGTGGTGAATTGGCTACCCTGTCTGTGCCGCCACCACCGGTTTACGGGATAGAGTTAATATAACGCTTTTCGATACACTCTCGCTCGTTCTTCTGTCCGGTGTGCGCATCGAACGTTTTGGTTCCCGACGCGAGCGCCGATTTCCATCGCCGCCATATTAGCCTTCGCCTCATGGTCGCTAATTAGCAAAAATCATTTGTGTTGTTAATCGTCCTAACGATTCGCGCGTGCCCTTGTACGCATTATAGTTAATCGCCCTAGCGATTCGCCCGGACTACACATAGTCGTGTTTTGTTGAAATCGCCCTAGCGATTCGCTCGTACCTCCGTACGCATTATAATAAAATCGCCCATGCGATTCGTATGCACCTTGGTGCATAATTAGCTCGCCCAGCCGACCGGTGGTGTGTGTGTCGGAAGATTCATGTATGTTGTCATCATCGAATCAACGTCAACCCGTGCAAATAATCAATGGTCGATAAGTACCATCTATTATAATATATTTGTTGTTCTATATTGTTGCGCCGGGTGGCATTAGATTATAAGTATTCTCCCCCCTGTCCCCATTATTTAATAGCTTTACATTAATATTATCATTTGTTAATACATACACTTTTATTGCATTTAATTTCTACATATCTATTTATTGTTTAGTACCATCTTTTATCCATACCATACAGTCCACTTTATCCCCCTTTATCTTAAGAATCCTTTGAAAATTGAACCACGCTATAATCCGACCCAACCCGTCTATAGATATCCGGGCGGTCGATTAAACAAGTACATCGAACAATATATATATATTAAGTCTAAGCGACTTTATTATTATTTAAACTTAGTATTTTAAATAATGAAGTTACACGCAAGTTATGACATAATTTTTATATTAAACAATGAAAAACAAGACAGCGCCTTATCTTGTGATAATACGTTGATATGATAAGAAATAATACAACATCTCCCTTTTCAAGTTTTCAACTTACAATTCAAACAACGTTGACTTATAAATAAAGATAAAAAAAATAATTTTACAAAATATTTAACATGAGCTTAATATACGACAAATACATAAATGTACCAAAATATACATAATCACTTAAATTATTATTAATAATAATCATGTTACAAGTACATTATTATCATTTTTATTTAATTTTTTCATGAATATTGTATTTTTCCTAAGTATTTTGTTTGTTTTTTTTCAACTCTCACCAAGTATGATCTAGGCCAACTAGTTACCTACCTACATACAGACTGCTTTGCACCATTGTTTTTGAAAATTTATCCTGTATCATTATGGGCTCGTTTAATTTAAACTGTCTCTCTTCACTTGTAGCTCCTTTATAATTAACAACTTCAAAATTAATACTTTCCTTCACATTTCTTATTTTTCTATTTCAACTTTATTATTTTACCTAGTGACCTCATTGTAAATCCCCCAAATGTTTTAATAACTACCTCACTTTTTTCTAATTTTATTGATTTAATTTTTTTATAAATTTGTAAAGGCATCACATTCAACTGAGCGCCTGTGTCTAACTTTATTTCCACATAAAAACCATTTATTTTCACCTTATCTGTCCACATATTATTTGTACCTACTTCAACTTCATCTAAACACAAGTATTTACTCACTTCATTTTCTTCCTCAACCGTATCTATCTGTCTATTTTTACTCTTCTCATATTTTGTTTTATTTTTACACATTAAGGCAAAATGATTTTTAAATCCACATATATTACAAGTCTTATTATATGCTGGACACTCATTTAAATTGTGTACTTTAGCACATTTATAACAGTTAAATTTGTATTTTTGTTGATTACCATTTTCCTTCGTCGTCGTCTTCCTTGGATGTTCTCCCGTAGCCTTGATCAAACACTTTTTTTCCGCTGTTTTCCCATTGACCATTTTGTTGAATTGATTTTGTTCTCCTTTTTCTTTTCGAGATAATCAATTTGACTTCCATTTTCTTGCACCAGTATTTTTCTATGAATTTCTGCCTGCTCGACTGCTTGGCAGTGACACACAACTTTATCAAGACTTAAGTCTTTACGCAGTAATTTTGATTGAAGATCTTTATTATTGATAGCAAGAACAATTTTCGTTCGCAACAATTTGTCCTCTGTCTTCCCAAACCCACAAACTTTTTATTAAATTCCTTAAGTCGGCATACAATTTGTCAAATATCTCAACAGAATCTTGTTTTTCTCATAAAAAACTTATAATACTCCATTACTTCGTTTCGTTTTGGTGTATAGTATTCTTCTAATTTATTGAAAATGATTTCAACCGTTTCATCCTTTGACTTTACATTAAATGTTCTGTATATTTTAACGCCCTCTCTGCCAATTAAGGTCAACAAGCGTGCCACTTGCACTTTTTGAGGCTTTTGCGTTGTCTATGTGGCTTCGAAGAATACCAGGACTTCTTCCTTGAATAATTCGTAATTTTCAGCCACATTGCCAGTTAATTTCAAACATTCTGGTTTATTAAATTCCATAATTAACACTTTATTTCACACGTGCACTTTTTTTTTTATCTTATTCAATCGTGTAAAAATTAATTAGTTCGCGACTGCGCCATGTTTTAATATATTGTTAGTACATCGAACAATATATATATTAAGTCTAAGCGACTTTATTATTATTTAAACTTAGTATTTTAAATAATGAAGTTACACGCAAGTTATGACATAATTTTTATACTAAACAATAAAAAAACAAGACAGCGCCTTATCTTGTGATAATACATTGGTATGATAAGATATAATACAACAATAACTATTAACTAAGATAAGAAATAATATAAAATAAAATAAATGAAAAACACTAATACAGTAAATTAATAAGACAACTGTGATTTTTTTAAATAAAATAATTAAAATTATTTATTTACAGATACATATTTTATGGCTTAGTCGCATACTATTCAGACCACTACGTTGCACACATTAGACGGTCCAAAAATGTATGGGAAATACATAACGACTTGGAAAAAAAAATTAAAAAAAACAACCGCAACTTCAACTAAGATCCAACCTCATATTATTACATATATAAAAAATCAAATTATTTAGAACTGTATTATTTTAATGTTTCATTTATTACAATACACTTTTTTTTAATTTGCAGCATAACTATGTATTATGTATTTAAATTATGTTTAATTTTTTTTTTTGTTAGATTGCCTATGAAACATTTTATTTTTATTTACAGCATTGTTAAAGTTATTTTTATTGGATTTAATACTATTTTTCAAGTACAAAGCCCTTATACAAGACCAAATTGTATAATTTAAATTTGAAAAAAGTGAAAATTAGTGATAATAATAATAATAATTTTTTATATTTTATTTATTGAGATTTTGTTAAATAAAACATTATACCTCGATAATTACAACATTATAACAATTGTTTAGCTATAAAATATTAAAAATCCATAGTATATTTATCTTACATACAATTTATTGTATGTTGTAACAAGTAATAATAATAGAAAGCTAGTTTATTATTTATACGTATTTATTTATTATAATTTACGGGCATAGCCCAGATTAACATTTGAGTGCATAATACATAATAATAAAATATAATGCACAATAATTAAAAATAGACGAAGAAGAGAAAAATATAGCCAGTATAAAGTGGCAAGAAAAAATAATATTAAATAATAATAGTAACAAAAATACAATGTTTTTAAAAGGTAAACGTTGTTCAAGGTCTTCATTGGCGTGGCACATAAGGCGAATAAGGGGAGAGTTTTGGAGATAACTGGAAGACAAATATGAAATATAAAAAGGGGCAGAATTTCTAGTTTGGCGGGCAGGTACCTACAGTAAAATTATTATTGGCTAAAAATGAGCGAGAGTCTACCAACCCGGAAAGAAGGCCAGATAAGAATATTTTGTTAGCCATATGCCTACGATCTGCAAGGCTGGGCAGGTTTAACACATGGATAATAGGTGAGTAGTCGTGGTGAGGACAAGGGACTTTGAACACGTAAAAGGCAAACCACAGATATTTTCTCTGGATTTGCTCAATCATTGACTCAACAGTAGTGTGAGGGTCCCAAATAACAGATCCATATTCAAGTATAAGTCTGACGAGAGCATAATAAAGAGCTTTCAGCGAGCCAGATAGTTTAAAATCGCGTGCAATCCTCTGGATAAAACCGAGAAGTTTAAGCGCTTTACAGCAAATATCTTCAACGTGTAAACGAGTTCTCGATAAATGGAAGCCGAGATCACGAACCAAATTACCAGCATGCACGACAGAATAGCTCATGAATTTTATAATTAAGGTCAGTGAGTCATTTATACGTATAATATTATATAATGAGAACGAAGAAAAAATTACAGTCTACTAAAAGCCTAAAAGTATAAAACATGGAATAAGCTTTAGCCTGCTTGTTCATAAATAGTGATTTTTTTTTATTTAAATTTTTTTGTGATTTATGATGATAGTAAAGTCCATATTATATGTTCTGGCCAAATAAACAATAATCTTGTTGTTTAGTTAATGCGCTACTTAAATGTTGTTTTCGGGCTGGGGGAGGGGGGGCAAGGCTAAAGCATGTTCCATGCTAAAAAAAAGAAACTTCTTAGAAATCGAGTGATTTAAGGTTTTGTAGACTGGCATTTAATACCTTTAAAGTATATGTTAGAATTGAACCTAATGAATTGATAAACGCTCTTAACTCGTCCAGAAACTCTGAGAGGGGATCAGAATAATGATAATATAATGGACATTACCAATTAGGTCAGACTCAGTATACATTTAATGATATTTACGTGACATTTAAAAAAACTAGATGGACTGGCCGGTACCACAAAGTACCGATATGACACAGTACAAAATATATCAGGCTTAATGTTACAAACTGTTTTATAGTGTATGGGTTCTATACCTTTTATACAATATTAATTATATCTACTGTGTCTCTTATACAAAGAAATTATAGCGCATGCATAAGTCGGTGAACCCCGTGTATCTTGTGTGGAACTAGGTTGCAAATGTTCTTAAGTCGGTTGCAATTAGTTGCAAACAGGTTGCTAAATATAAGCGAAGGTCCGGAGTTAATCGGACAAAGTGGGGGGGCTAGCCCCCCCTCTTGTAATTCGGTATATCTTGTTGGGAACTAGGTTGCAAATGTTTTCAAGTCGGTTGCAATTAGTTGCAAATAGGTTGCTAAATATTGGCGAAGATCCAGAGTTGATCGGACAAAGTGGGGGGGCCAACTTCACGTACGTTGCACAGTGCACATTTTATTTAAAACATATTTAAAATTTTGAAACATACGTTTCTTATCAACATTTAAAACAAAAATATTTATGTACGTAATGATTTGACGCTTTATAGCAAACTATGGGGGAGCTTAATAGCTTATGAGAAACATATTAGGTTTTAATTTGAATCTGAGTATGAGTAACCAAAATGTGTCTCAGAATAGTGTTTTTTTATTTTCCCAGTGTGATGACATTGAGAATCAAGAACATAGTGACAATCCGTCTACTCAAGTAGAAATTGGAGCACTTCGTCGTCTATTGCATGTCATTCACGGGGACCATCACGTAAGAGGCAAGCACGAACGACTACTGAAAAAGTGGAGGATGTGTTGACAAAGGCTGAGAAACGATTAGAATCTATCACTGCCGATGATTCATTTGACCGATATGGCAAACACATTGCAGATCGACTTAGGCAGATCAGTCCGAATCAAATCAAATTTGTTCAAAAATTAATAGGTGACGTTCTATTTGAAGGTGAAATGGAATCCCTAACCAGAAACTGCAAAATAGTTAATATGGAAGAGAAAGAAGATCACCACCATTCATCTATAAAACGCACTTATCCACCTCGATTTGAACAACAATATCAGTTTTCACAGTATAATGTACCTCGGAGTTGTACTGGAACATCTCAACAAATTACAAACCAAGTCGAAACAGGATCAGCTAAAACACCACTAATGTCACGTGATGTAGCTTCAGGCTTAGTAGAATATCTTAACACGTATTCAAGTGAAAATGCCTAAGGGTCTTCATTTTTTACTTATGATAATATCAAAAAATGTTTATCTTACCATTGTACGATTATCTAAATATTTGTATTTTGTTGATAAAAAAATGTAACATTTCGTTCAAAAAAGTAATATATTTGTACTTAATTTTGTATGTCTTCAGTTTGTTTTATAAAAATTAAAGTTAATACTTCTAAAAAAATATAATATTTAGTATTCACTAACCTTTGAGTAATCCTTTTTTAAAACCTGGTAGATTGCGTTACATGTTTCAGGAATTATTCTACTCAAAGCTGGTTTGGATACAATGGTTGTGAACTCCAAATCTTTATAGCTTCTCCCTGTAGCAAGGAATCTTAAGGTTGCTGAAAGCCTTTCATGCGGTGAGATAGCTTTTCTCATACAAGTGTCATCTTTCTTTATGTATGGCAATACAAGTGCCAACAATCGATTGTAAGTCGTAGCGTCCATACGCAAATAATTGCGCCAGTCATTAGATTCAGTACTTAATTGTTTCAGTAAATTGATGTGAGAGTACTGACCTCTTTTTAAAAGCCATTTCCTTGACCACTTTCTTTTGTTCACCTTTTTTTTCCTTAAAAGGTGATGCACCCGCACTAGAGAAACTATAGTAGAAATCAACAATAGTTCTTCTTCCATATTTTTGAAAACTCTGAACTACAAAAAAACTGAACTACAATTAAACTAAACGGAACTGAACTGAAGTAAAATATAGCTGAAATTGAAATGGAAAACTGAGTAATAAACGGAACGTGTAGACACTCAATCAAATGTACGTTTTATTGTTCGTTTTTACATATCCGATAAGACGTACAATAAGTCGTTACGTGTAAACCCCCCTTAAGATGGAAATCGAAAGCTCTGACATCGTGAGTATAATAATTAGTTAAAACAATTACAATCATTTAACGATATTGTTAGTATGTAAAAAATAATTATTACTATTAGTATTTATGTTGTGTCAATTCGATTTGATGTTATCTTTTCTTGTCTTTGACCTTTCACAATAAAATACTCTCCGATTATATACAAATACTTCTACTTAATATTAAAAAGCAAAATTTAAGTAGTTTTTTTTAAATTTTATTTCAAGTATATTGTTGTCTTGTTTTATAAATTGTTTTACGTCATACTTGTCATATCGTTACAAATATAATATATTATTCCTAAGCTGTAGATGTAGCAGATATAAATAGATAAAGAGGAAATACTTTAATAGTTTTAACATTCTTAATATATATTTATACATTATAAAACAATAAATGAAAAACCCCATTCTGTAGCAAAATCACAAATTTAAAATAGTCTGGTGGGAACTGTAAAATGACCTAATACAATTAAAAGTTTCCCTTAATTATTGGAAAATCATATCTCATAAATTAAAAAAAAACTAATTTTATATTAAAACAAATTTTGAACTTTTTTACATTTAAAATGTTGTAATAATACTTTTTTTTTTATAAAACAGTTTTATTTAGATATTTTCTTCAATTTATAAATAGGAACTTATGAGTGGTGAAATGTCAAAGAAGACAATCAAAGTAATCAACAGGGTTTGGACACATACGTAGAAAGTCTTCAATCTTAAAATCTGTTGTCAAACTTTTGATTATCTTCATATTTTTCACGCGACCAGTATGCTCTTTTGGCTCACTTTGGATAACATTTTTTCTTGGATGTTATTTCTTCGATGTATTCATATAAATGTTCATGATTAAATTCATACATTTCTCCGACAATATCCAAAAAAATTGGATCAGTGTCCGGGATAATACCTACTAAATTCTTTGTTAATTGAGTAGCGGTGTCGGATTGATTGAGTTAAAATTTAATCAATTCAGCTTTTACATTATTCAAATTGTTTTGAAATAAGTCCAATTTGATAATCAAAAATATTCGACATATATCGGGATAGTCTTCAAGCAGTCTTAAAAAATTGTATGAATACTTTTTATACAAAACTTCCCAGCCAAAATCTAAGAATTTCGGGTAATTAATGCATTCATCAAGACTTTCATAATCAGGCACTGGTACATCAATCTGGAACAAAATAATAATAATTATATCAGAATTATAATATTACAATTTTACACTTAATTTCGAAGTCTTGTTTTTAATAGGTTGAGAAATGGGTAAGTTTGGCCAAATTTTTAAAGTTTATTTCTGGATCAGAATTTAGAAATAACTCTTTACACAGCTCTTTTACTCAATGCCTCAGCCCCCCCCAAAAAAAATATCTAAATACGCCCCTGCATTTACTATGACAAGTAGAGATAGAGATAGGTTCAGAAAATATGAGTCAGGAAGTAATAAAAGAGCACGTCAACAACTAAGAGACGATTTTATAAAAAGACTAACGGGATCTTTCGATAAATATCATAAGCCATCTACATCTCAAGAAAATTATGCATCTGATGTCCCTAAAAGCAATAGTGAATATGTCGATATAATTTCTGATAATTCAACAAGTATTTGTGAACAAAAATCACCTCTTATATCTGAAACTGATCACGTCCTTCAGGATAACGTATCTAAATCTTTAGAAAATGAAGATTCTGTAGACACTTTATTATCTTCAATTTCTAATAATAATAATCAATCAACAGCTGTTCAAAATTTAAGTAATTCCACTTTTGAATCTCTAGTAGCAATAACTGATTTAACAGACCCTGGAAATTGGCCAATCCAACTTAGTCATGCTGTTCGTATCGAAATAATAAAAAACGGGCATATAAAGTGGAAAATTTTAATTATCCAATAGATTCCGAGCAAAGAAAGTTTTCCGATTATTACTATACTCGCAGATTGTCAAATGGTGAAGTTATAAATAGATATTGGCTTACTTATTCTAAAAAGAAAAACTGCGTTTATTGTTTTTATTGTAAGCTGTTTGCAATAAGCAATAATGAACTTAGTACAACAGGTGTAAATAATTGGAGACATTTGTCAAGAATCCTGAATACACATGAAAATTCTTCTAATCATTTACTACCATTAAAAGCTTGGTATGAACTTAAAACTAGAGTCAATAAATGTCATACAATTGAGAAAGACCATATGAAAATGATCAAAAAATAAAAAACTCATTGGCGCAATGTTTTACTAAGAGTTATTGCTGCAATACAGTATTTAGCCAAAACTAATGATGCTTTCTGCGGATGTTTAGATGTCTTATACGAGAAAAATAATGGTAAATTTTTAGGCATTATAGAGATGTTGGCAAAATTTGATCCGGTCATCTCTGAACATGTACGTCGTATTAAAGACAACGAAACGCATGTCCATTACCTTGGACATAATATTCAAAACTCGTTGATTTCCATGATGGCACAAGAGGTAAAAATTAAAAAAGTTAAGTTGATAAAAAATTCTACTTATTTTTCTGTCATTTTGGACACTACACCAGATGTTAGCCACTGTGAGCAACTTTCTATTATAATAAGAATTGTACAGATAGATTTAGAAAATGATTCTAGCTGTTGTGAAATAAAAGAATATTTCATGGATTATATACATTAGGGTGGTCCTTAGTCATAAATGAAGAATTTTTTTTAAAAGTTTTTCAATGGGCTACCCCACCATTTTATTCTTTACTATGAAAAAAAAATTTGGGTAGAATTTGGTTTTGATAACTCACCCCCTTCACGTGCCGCAAGGGGGTTGAAGAATGACCAAATGGGGTAGTTTTATAGTTTTTTGAGTTTAAATAAAAAATTATTGCATTTAGCATAAAATTACATAATAACTTTATGATAGATCATTAAAATCTCTATAAAAAAGGTGTTCACAAATTTTTCCAAAAATGCATTATTATCCAAGAAAAAAATAAAACATAATTTTTTTCATTTATTTGGAAAACATCTTTATAGGAAAAAATATGATTATTTTATTTCGTTCCCGGGTCGGTTTCTATACTTTTTTTTCTAACGACAATTTTCGTTTTTCACAATATATTTGTTTTAAACGATCTTTAAATACATAATGGTTGATCGTATGAAATTTTTCCTAATGATCTATTTTGTAGACAATTTAATTTTGTATAAAATGCATTAAAAGCGTTTTACTCGATTTCCAATCGTTCATCGTAAATGAAAAAAAATATGTTTTATTTTTTTCTTGGATAATAATGCATTTTTGGAAAAATTTGTGAAAACCTTTTTTATAGAGAATTTAATGATCTATCATAAAGTTAATATGTAATTTTATGCTAAATGCAATAATTTTTTATTTAAACAAAAAACTATAAAACTACCCCATTTGGTCATTTTTCAACCCCCTTGCGGCACGTGAAGGGGGTGAGTTATCAAAACCAAGTTCTACCCAAATTTTTTTTTCATAATAATGAACAAAATTGCGGGGCAGCCCATTAAAGTTTTAAAAGTTCATAAATAAGAACCACCCTAATATACATATTAGCTCAACTACCGGTATGGATTTATCAAATATTTTGATTGAAAAACTGAAAGAGTATGGTCTCAGCATAAATAACTGTCGAGGACAGTCTTATGATAATGGTGCGATACGGCAGGTCTCTATAAAGGTGTAAAGGCTCATATTTTAAGACAAAATCCTCGGGCATTTTTTGTCCCACGTGCAGCCTTAATCTTTGTCTCAAGGATGCTGGAGGAAGTTCTTCTATGGCTCAATTATTTTTTGGAATGATTGAAAGAATTTATGTGTTATTTTCAGCATCAATAAACAGATGGGATATTTTAAAAAACATTGTAATAAGCTTTTTATAAAAAAATGGACAGAAACCCGATGGGACAGTCGTGTGAACGCTGTGAAAGCCATTACATTCCAATTAAACGAAGTTGTAGAAGCTTGGGAGGAGATTTCGGATACAACGAATGATTTAAAAATAAAAAGCGAATCACATTCTTTAGCCAAAGAAAATGTAAAAAGAAGATGATTTAGATGAAGAAGAATGATTTATACATTTTTTCTAATAAAATTATTATGTTGTGTTTTTAACTTTGGGTTAAAAAGTAGTGTGTAAAGAAAAAAAAATAATTTTAAAACGTTACCGGCCACCTTTAAAAAGAATACGAAAGGTGTGGGTTGGTTATTACTTATTCTAATTACCACTTAGAGTTACTATTATAACTTAGTAACTTTTTAACTTATTTGTAATAATAAACAGAAAGAAATACTTTAAAAAAAAAAATAAAAAACACTGAATGTTGACTAAAAAAAATATTCGAATTTTTTTTTAAGGGTGTTGGGTTTGCCGCCAAATAGGGCACGTGGCTCGTGTGTGTACCAGTAAGTACATTACGTAGTACATAGTATATACGGCCATTAAAGCACACCTATATATAATATTTAAATATTTGCTTAAAAATGTTTTCCAGGGCGTAAGTAACCAATCGGCCGACGTTGTTCCAACGCCGCAACCACAGCAGCAGGAAAATGGGCCAGACCCCCCCCCCCCCCACGGTAAATAGACATTTTAATTTAGACATATTAAAACAAATAAAATAATTCAATATGGATGATTTATTATTGGTAGATTAAATTAGTAAACAAATCCATGGGTATATGCACTATTTTAAACGATAATTGGGGAAAGCAATGCCTTGCACCTCTCGAATTTAACCGAATTGCATTTAATGTAAAATTGCTTTATACAGTGTACTCACATATAAGTCAGAATAAATGATTAGGCCCAATAAAAAAAATCACTTAAGGAAATTAAAAAAAAATACAGCAATTTTTCTGTGATATATGTAAGAAGTCTTTTAACACGAAATGGATAGTGGAACAACACATAACTCGATCACATAGTGCATATTCATCGACCCAGAAAAGTACAATCAAAATACAGTCATCAATAAAAATATCATGTAAGACAATGCATTTAATATAATAAATTATCTTTTTGTTAAAACTAAATAGCAAAAATGTTCTTCTTATAATTTACATTACATATTATTTAAATATACAGTAAATTCACTATTCAATAACTCATAAACTTATTTATAAATCTACAGTGTAAGTTTACATTAAATATTTAATTTAAAAAAAAAGCCAGTACACTGGGGTCGGGGCATAGTGGGGACGGACGGAGAGGTCACAGGTCTACAGATTTTATTGTAACTGGAAGTGATAAAATCACTTTTAAATAAACGCTTCGAAAATACTTAGATTTTGACTATCATCATCATCATCACTGTCGCAGGACTGAGTTGTACCACTGTCATGATCGCTTTCGTATACATAATCTACATCCGAAACATCTGAATAAGCGATTTCATCATTTTCCTCTAAGAAAATTCTAATTCGATCTTCATCCCAAGAACTCATTTTTAAATTATAATGTCGAAAATATAACAACAAGCACTATAACTGTTGAAATTCGTCTAACAAATTTAAAAAAATATGTTATATGTGATAACATGTGCTAGTATGTCGACCATGTAATAACGTTTTTTTTCACACACGCGAACAGTGGTCATTATGACCGATATCAATTTTAAAAAACGAACTATCACGTAAATCTGATATAAATATACAAAATGACACAACGAACATTACTCTTAACAGTTAATTGAAAGGTACCATGAAGTTCAAGTGGATAAGGGGTTCCTAAAATGTGTAACGCTAAAACCAAAAAAACTAGCGGTCGAAAAGACTGATGCCGGGTTAATAATGGTTTACAGAAAACGCGCTAATAGTATATTTATAATCAGTAAAATGATCATGGTCGCTAAGTAATTACTATGATACATATTATATAATAATAAAAAATGAATAGGTTGTTCATTACTTTAATGACAAAATTAATGGCAAACAAGGTGACTTTTATAGTAAAAAATATATTGTTATGTATTACTTAAAATTAAATCGATTACGAGACATGATTTCAGAAATAGTCGGATATTTTGTATTATTAGTCCAATACATCCTACACGACGGCATTTTCAAAATAGACATGACCATATAAAGACCCAGAAACTGTTCCATTTCGTTGAAATTTGTGTTTATAGATTTTGTGTTTTTTAGTGTTGAATACAAATTAGTCTGATAAACAATATTTTCAATTAAATCGGAATCAAATAATTGTTTGAAATACGCTAAAGGTATTAATGATGATAAAAGAGGATTTGAAATAATAATTTTACATGGATAATTTTGATTTTGCCAAGACCCTTTTACCCAATTAGGTGGTAAATAATTATCTAAATCACTTTCGGTGTCTTCTTCAACATCATCTGGATCTTCTACTTCATCGACATGGTCTATTAACTCTCTCGTCAACTGTCAAAACCATTTAATTTTTAATAATGTTTTATAGAAAACACGCTTATAGTATAATTATAATCAGTAAAATGATCATGGTCGCTAAGTACTTGCTATGATACATATTATATAATAATAAAAAATTATTAGGTTGTTGATTACTTTAATGACAAAATTAATGGCAAACAAGGTGACTTTTATAGTAAAAAATGTATTATTATGTATTACTTAAAATTAAATGTGCCTCACCTCTCATCAAACACCGTTCCCTTTCCTAAATTAAAATAACTACTGTTAATTTACAAATAAATATAGAAAATGTATAATACTGCTAACCAAAATACCTAAATTGTTATGTTCAATGAAATTTTCCATTTTAAATATTTGTATTGTAATGATATCTTCTTCTGTTTCTTCTTCTAGTTCATCAAATTCATCTATATCTGATAAATCTCCTCAAAGACGTTCTTCAATTTCATTTAGATTTAACGCCATGGTAATTTTACTAAAAGAAATATTACTAATTTGTCAAAATCAATTTTGTGTTATTACACAGAACCTAGCCCCAATGATGCCATATGGAATGATCCATTGTCATCACAGTATCGTAAAAACTAACAATCACACAAGAAAACAAACTATACCATTATAATAAACAATACATTTTAATGCAGAAAAAGTATTCGTACATAAAAAATATGTTTAATACTTACCATTAAAAATGTTAGATGATGTAACAAAACGCTGCTACTAGAAAAGTATATATTTTTTCAAAACAATTATAATAATGTTATCAGAAATTAAAAAAACCGTTAAGACCTCCTCGACTTATTACTATAGAAAATAAACTTTCATGACTATCTTGAATAAGCCTGTGAGTAAGAATGTAAGATATATCATATTTTTCCATCAAATCTTTGAAAAGTAATTGAGTAGATTTAATAGAAATTAAAATACCTTTTTGAAATGTTAGCAGTGTGTTTTTACCATTGCATCTCATTGAATATATTAACTTATACGTATTGTCTAAACAATTATTCTGGTCTTCTAAATTTAAGCCATATGGCTTTTTGGTACACAATGTTTCAGATGGTATATATGAGTTCATTATATCGAACCAATTACTTATGGTTTCAATAAACTGTCCAGTATTTTTAGATAGTGCCTTGTCTGAACCAGGTTTGTAATGAACTAAAGCTGTAGCAACACTATGGGACAGTAACTGTGCTGCTAATCCTACATTTTGTCTTTCAGCCTTTACACATTCTAAATGTTTTGGAGATAGTTAATGGCAAACTGTTATTTCTGTTTTTGTTACATTTAGTAGCTCTTTTAAAGGTGTTGCATTTATCTTACTTTATGTTTGTATTACTATTTGAATAAAACATTTTTACTTTTTACCTAAATTAGTAGACGGTTTCAAAAATTGGCTGTCAAGTATAAATTAGTTTTACCACATCTCACATCTGTATTCTGTAGTTAAAGAATACAGGTTTATGAGCTTTGTCTTCAATCTTGTCTTTTAGAAGATATTAACAAAATTTGGTACCTAAAGGATATATTAGTATTACAGCAAACAAACGGAACATATGACACTTGTAGTTTTAATACCTAACATAAATAACTAGAATAAAACATATATTTAATTTTCAAGTTTCCACACAAATCAATATATGCATAATAAGTAGATAGTCCATAGTGAACCTATTGCCTAATTTATCTGGCAATAGGTTCACTAGTTCTTTTTCATGTTTAAAACGAATAAAAAATTACCAAAGATCGACAATGAACCAACAAAGATTGAACGCATTATCAACATTAAGTATTAAAAACCAATTAACAACAGAAATGGAATTTGAAGACGTCATAAAGACATTCTCTGAAAATAAAGCCAGACGTAAACATATGTAATACTGAATCAATTTGTTAATTTTTTTTTTTTCTACATTATTAATTATTTCATCATAATATATCAATACTATGAGTAGTGTATAAAACAAAAGTATAGTAATAAGTGTTTGCAAAAGGCAAGGCGATATAGGTAAATACGCCACTGCTTCGATGCGAATTTGTGGGTAGTATGTTCAAACCAGTTATAGCGGTTTAGAAGATATTGTAGGACCCGCAATAATGTACTTAAAATTTAATATTTAGTCTTGTGCAGGGTGGATACGATAAGGGTTGATCATCTGTCGATAAAAATGTGCTGTCATAGTTACCCATATATCGTAATTAACGATACTATGAAATTATTTTCATTACATGTTGACTGTTGATTCACTCACACATAGCAACCTAGAAACTGACTACGACCAAAGTGTAAATTTACCCTATTTTTTGGGAAAATTGTATATGTTATAGTTCCATTTTAGATCTACCTTTGGTTTAATTTTTAGAACTACATCTCAAAAACTTTGCTTGAAAAAGTGAAATAAAGAAAAAAATGCTATCCCTTCAAGGGGAAAGGGTTTATGATATTTTTTTGGTTTGTTAATGTTTATCGATAGTACAATGTTTGAAGAACAATTCATAAAAATTTGGAACTTTTTCGACTATTTATTTCGACATTGTATTTTTAAGTAGAAAAATGTATACATTTTTTGGGTGTTTTTCTCGATTTTGATGGGGAAGGGGTGACTTTTCTGAATTTTTAGCCTACTAAAGTACCTTCCAGGTATGATTTTTGATCTATAAAGTTGCTACACGAAGAAATCGGTTCAGCGGTTTACGAGATATCGTGGGCCCAGACACAAATAAACTCTTTGGTTACAACGACAAGGCTTACAAGTTTGTAAAATAATTTATTATTGTATTAAACTTGTGATGTTTGTTTTACAAACTTTGAAAATTATGTATCGATTGTAGCAGTAAAAATATATTTATTAAGAATTGATATTCATTATTGTTTTTATTCTTTGTTTATATTTAAAATTAATAATTACCGCATAAAGTATTATCATATCTTGCGAAGTACCTCTGTATGTAGTGCAAATTATTTAGTTTTAAAAAATAATTAACAAACAAAATTATGTAGCACTATCTTTTAGATAATGCAACAACTGACATTAGGATTTGATAAAAAATGAAAATACTCATCACTTAAGACATCTCTTAACCGGAGTCTACACGATGCTCATAACGAGCTACCATTTTTGCCAGAGACTAAATGCCCACCCAATTCAAAAGTCAAAAAGTTGGTAACAACTTTCGAAAAGAAGGAGAATTATGTGGTACATTATCTAAATTTGAAACTCATAGACGGGCGAGCACTCATAAAAAAACATAATTTTAAATATTGCACGTCGTACAGTAAGAACTTATCTGCCTCCACACTGGAAAACCATTTGATGATTTACTTATCTATTCAGCCAATAGAAGGAAGCCATCAGATGATGTTGCTTCGGTGGGAGTTAAGATTTGATGGGGCACGCGATACAAACGCAAGTATGGAGCAAATTATTACGCCGAAGTTTGACATTAACGAGTATTCTGAACAAGCAAGTAAACATCCTAATATATACTTTAGAAAATTTGAATATGATTCTGTTAGGACTATTATTGTGGAAAATACTAGATAGGATCTTATAGGGGGGGGGGGGTTAATGAGAGCATCAATTTTAACCTATCCGGTTGCACGGGCGGTCTCTCTTATTACATACGATAATAGTTCAGCAAATACTGAAAACGCTCCGTCTGTAGCTAAAACAAACAAAGAATGTATTACAGGTAATGTTTTTGTTGCCTCTCTAATAATTTATGGGCATCTGAAGTTAGTAAAAGAAAACCGTAACTTTATTAAGGGAGGGTTTTGCTCTATACAGCAGTGCAAAACATAGAACAATGAGGTGATAATGAAGGAGAGAGAACATTATTCCATAAAACAAATTATCATTTAAAATAGCATTGCTTATAAAATTACCTACATATTAATTATTAAGTATAAACAAAATATAAACTATTTAGAATTTGTTTAAAGCTTACCTCAAAGTCACCAATAATTTCTTTTCTGGAGTGATACATTTTCTAAAATTAATATCAGGTTTTCGAATTTCATCGTTAAGTATTTTTAGGCGTTTGCGGTAAAGGAGCAACAAAATGTATCCAGTAACAATGACCTAGTCAAAATATTTCATGTTTCATATTTGATTATAAATTTGGAAACTTTTCTTTAAAAGAACTTGTAATAGTTTCCGGAGCAGTACAACTACAATTTCACAACATATATTAGGTAAATTAAAAGGCAAACCATAATTACACGGTATTTGTCAGATCCAATTGAGAGCTATATTCATTAATCACAAAATGGCCACTGAACGCTTTTCCAAGACGAAAATACCCTTAATATAAGAAAGTACTGTTGTACAACTATAAAAGAATAATAAACAAAATATGGTCAGAGTACCTTGAAAAATTAGCCGAACAAGCAGACTGTGTCTCAAACGACAAAAGCTGGTTGCATCAATTAAGACAGAAATTCACACTCATAAATACTTTCTCAGATTCTCAAATTGTAAAATATATTTGGAGCACTCTGAAATATTTGGGCGCAGCAGGTATTGGCGCCTTCGCTAATAGTATGTATGAGGAACAATTTCGAGATGAACAAGAGCGCCAATACTTAGAACATATAAAAGAGATATTAGAAAACATCAAAATGACTAAAGATCGAGAACCGTAGTGTTAAAAAAATGAGTATAAACTTAAAAAGGAAGAATTGACAATTATCAACGCTATGCAATGTAACCTTAGTAAGTGATGATGGCTCCAAAGTGACTCAATTTATGTTACTTAACTTACGCATAGGTAAGGCACTATGTAACGAGCGCTACGGAACAGCAAACGACAATAAGTATATAAGCAATTTTTTTGCTCTCGCAACAGGCTTGTTACCTACTGCTATTAGGCATAATTATGGAAACTGATGAATCCAAAATTATCGACACTTAGCGATATTATATTACTATGTGATGATGGGTTCAAATTGCAGCACATTAAGATATGATATTCTGCAAGTCCAGTTAGTATTCTCATAATATTTACATTTCACCAGATTAAAATGTTGTTATGTTATTGCTTTTAAAAGTACTTCAAGTACTTATGGGAATTTCATAAAAACTTAGTGTAACAAAGACAAGTCAAACATTATATAAGAAATATTTTTGATTATAAAACAGTAATGTTTGACTATCTAAACAAAAAAAAAATCACAAAACCCCTAGTTTTTGACCAAGGACTGCTAGTCCAAATCTTAACCACATTATGATTAATAGCATTTTCGACAATATTTAACTTACGCAAAGGATTATCACTATGTAACGTATGTCAAGCAGCAGCAAACATGCAGTACCTACATTTTATAAAGTTTTAGCATTACAAAAATGGTGTTTACAAAATATCATATAATAAGTGACAGGTAACCCGTATGGTATTTGTGATAATTATAATTAAATACTATTGAAATAAAACCATATATTATACTACTTACTGGTAGTATTTAACATTTACCTGACCAATATCCTTCTCCTCTGAGCTAAGAATCCCTAAAAGAGTATTCTAGTTTTGCTTAAATACCGTTCGGTTGGGATAAAATTGTATTAATCGTCTTAAGTTTTTTCTGGTATATACAGAGTGTATTCTATTAAGTGAAAATGCAGTCAAAAATATTTGTTGACTAGTGCTCTACCCCCGAAAAGGAAAACCCGCTTCCTCCATTGTTCAGAAACAAATTTATTGAAGCATCTGGCATGCCATAAAGCGGTTTTGGTGTGCGAGCACCAACCAAACGGCTTTTTATACATACCCTTACGATACTTATATTATTCCGATAAGTAAAGCAAGTGAAGAAGAAGATTCAGTGGACAGCGACAACGGGTCTGAAGGTAAGTCTCCCTTTAAAACAACTATTTCTCGCATCATATCTTAGTTCACAGTTAATTATAAAGTAATTATTTTTTAAACCAAATGCAATTAGAGCTAAATGTTGTGGACTTTCCAACGACTGATCATTGGTGTTTCATTACTCTCATTTCCATAGGCGGATGCATACGTTTTCCGTGATCAGTGGTCAGTTATTTTATCAACTGCAAGGGCAACTAACAATTTTGTTTTTTTATTGCGTGGACGCCAAAATGTAACATACAAGATTAACTACTATATATTTTATATATTCTTAAAAAAATAATTTTTTAAAATTTCAATGTACCCATTTAACTGTGAATAATTCTCCACCTTAAATATTTCTAATAAAAACCATTGATACTAAAACTGATTCTATTTCAAACATTCCGTAGAAGTGGCTTACTTGGGGCATCCGTTTTACTTGGGACACAAATGCCGTTTTGGCTTATTGTCGCAATAACCTCATTTGTTATCATTATAAGATAATTTTTGATACGGACAATTAATCAACGCAATATTTGCAGTCTAGAACACATCAAAGTCGTTGAAAGTTTAAGGTATGTTAACTATATATTCATATTTAAAAAGTAGAACTTTACTAACAGCTTTAACATCATAAAATCAATCACGATTTACTCATGTAATAATTGACTTGACGTAAATATTGTTAAGAAACATATTTATTTTCTACGTCTGTATTAGAGATGAAAAAATAAATCATCGTATATCAAATATTTTTTCGTTTTAAGTGTAACTTGGGACACCATCTTTTCAATTCCTCAGTTTTTTATTCAATATAATTATGTTTCTTGTCATAAGGTAGTGGATGCACATAACGTAATTTTTTTTAATTTGACTATATCACCTAACCTACTTGTTTTCTATAGATAATTTATGTAACATAAAATTACTTACTGTTAGGTAAATAGGTATATTATAATATTGTAACAATTTATTTTCTAGCTATGGGAGGTAACAAAGCCAAAAAAGTTGGAGCACGGCCATACAAGAATTTTACACCACTGCAACTAGAGAGAGCGTTGTTGGCAGTAACCTCAAATTTAATGTCTGAACGTGAAGCAGCATTACAGTTTGGAGTTCCAAAATCAACTATCAACCGCAAAAGAAACGATAAAACTTTTCTTTGTACGGCCTAGCCCGTGAACTAGTTTAAAATTACCTGATCCGATTTGTATAAAAAAACATTTTAGTTTTTAAAAATCCAGGCTAGTCCTACCTGATTGTATTGAGGCCGATTTGGCCTGGATTATTATTTCTGTATCCGGCCCGTGCAAGTCTCTACTAAGTACTATCTACTAATGTCTGAAGAAGTTATTATGTAATATGTAATTTTAATATGGTAAAGCTATGCTAAAAATGTATAAATATGTTTTTTTTTTAAAGGAAAGTCTACCCAATGCAGAAACTACTTTACTTATGCGACAAATACATCACGAGTCTGGATCACATTCTCCTGAGTTACGTACTTTCGCTCTGTCTTTACATTTTTACTCGCTAGATGCATATAATTATGTACTTCAAACATTCCAAAATGCATTACCCGCCCCGAGTACCCTTCGAAAATGGTATTCATCAATTGATGGCAAACCCGGTTTTACCACAGAATCGATAAAAGCTGTAGAAATAAAACAAAAGGAATGGAAAGTAAAGGAAAATATCCTGTGTGTGCACTATTAATAGATGAAATGTACATAAAGGAAGGCATTAGTTTTAGAGGTAATAGGTTATCAGGAGATGTAAATTATGAAACCGGTACTGATAATTGCGATGGCTTACCAAAAGCAACTCAAGCACTTGCTTTTACGCTTGTTGCCATAAATTCAAATGGATAGTACCAGTTGGCTATTTTCTCATTAACAGTATAGGGGCAACTAAAAGCCCCTACGGCGAATTCCCTTTCTTATCTTTCCTGGCTATCGAGAATTCTTTATTTTACAGCCGGCAATTTCTTATCGCTTAGTTAATATCCTCGTTCACATTGATAGAATTAACGGGCAAAAACATTGGTCCTTCGAACCGGATTGTGAAAAAAGATTTCATAATGCCAAAGAAAAACGTAAAATCAGATCCCGCTGATGAAAGGGCGCTCACCAGAGCACGCCTTTTACGCGACCGAACAGACCAATGTGATACAATAGACTCCCTTGTTACCCACTCGATGGAAACATGTTACGAGATACGATAGCGTCGTCCCCGGCTTATACGTTAAACGATCCGTTTACTACACGTAGTGACCAATATAATATTTTACCGAAAATTAAATTGCCTAGATTTGATGGGAGCTTAACAAATTGGCGTTCGTTTCGCGATACATTTAACTCGTTGGTTAACGATGAAAACCCAACCGCTGGAAAAATCGAGCGATTCCACTATTTATTGTCGTGTTTGTCCGGTCCCGCTCTTACTACTGTTAAATCATTTCCACTTGCGGCGGCTAATTATGACAATGCGTGGCAGTCATTATCTGATAGATACGAAAAACCAACGATTATTGGCAACTGCTCGCCTAGACAAGTTGTTCAGTTTTAAAACAATTGTGCACGAGTCCATTACCCACTTTAAATGCATGTATTAATACCTTTCGTAAAAATATCGTGGCCATTAAATGTCTTGGAGTAGAATATTTATCGGGGTTTTAGCTTTTTTATATTGTTTCAAAAGTTTTGGATTCGGATATGTTATTCTACTGAAAATATTTATACTATTATATGGATTAAAATTTGATGAAATAACTTGTCAGCTATACAGTAAATCTTATTTATCTAATAATTACTCTTGTTAAGGCAATAAGTGAAATTGTTACCTTGAAAATTGCTGATCAAATGATTGGACTACCATTTAAGTTTAAAAAGTTGTTTAAAAAAAAATAAGTAGGGCCCCTCCCTACTTAGTAAAACAAAAAATACTGTGAAAAATTGAGATCACTTGGTATAAAAACATTATGAAAAAGAAAAACTTATTAATCTAACACCATTTGCCGTTTTTTGAACTTTCCAAATATTATATTCATATTTTTTAAATAATTTTCTACCAGAAACCACTACTGATGCTAATTATCCGAGTACTCTTTCTATCCCAAAGATATAACAACTCGAATGGTTGTAAAATCAATACGTTCTTCGCTCCTCTCAGAATCTAAAAATGTTGATTTGATGCAGGTTATGCATGCAAGGAGCGATGGACCAGAACTAGGGACAACCATAGGAAGGCATTAAGTCTGCGCAAGACAATCGCGAAAAGTTCTTCATCACTAGTCCATTTTGTCTCGCACACACAGCTTTTACACGTCTACTTGCTACGAAAACGCGAATGCTATTGTGAAAAATCCGATTGTAAATAGCCGTGGCGTCGGCAATCCGATTGATACGATCCGTCCGATACGGACTTATGGACGCTTACCTTTAAAAGCCTTTAACATTTACAGAATATAAGAGGAAACAAAGAATATTGCACTGATAAAATAGAAAAAGATACAGAAAGAAAAGGAGTTGCACGTTTAAATCGTGCAAAAAGAGATTAAATGACAATATCCTACAATATTTACAACCTTTATCCCACAGATCAATGATAAAGGGACCCTAAAAAACCTATCCTATGTACTTCATAATCATCATCAATTGTACACGCAAACGATACATCAACAAGCTTAGGAGAAAAGAAAATGATTATAAAATTTACGCAGTTAATCTATTTCTATTAAATCATTTATTAATTAATGTTGTTGTATAAAACATTTCAAAAACTATTTCTGATAAGCGAATCTTTAATTTTTGACTCGTCCAATATTAACAAAAGCAACGGAGATATAAACCGGTTACAGAAAAGTAGCTACTACTAGGTCCAATGAAAAACACTCTTCAATCATATACGAGTGCGTGTGTTAAAAGAAACAAACAGTGAATTTTTGAAATTGGGGGCGTAATTTATTTATAAATAAATAAATAATTTTATTTATAAATAAATAAATAATATCCAAATAAAACGTAATGACAAAATTATTTGTCGGATTTTGGATGAACCGTACAGTGATTATTTTGTCGTCTGTTTATTTTGTTTAATAAAAAAATAATTTAAATGAAAACTAACAGGAGACAAAACAAAAATAGCACAACATGAGATAGGTGAACCAACCAGAAAAAAAACGCTTATAGTATTATAGTATTTGTAGACGTAAATAACGATAACTCAGAAAGTAAAAACACAGCAAAATATAATATTCGTAAAACAAAGTTAAATAAAAAAACAAGGGTGTAAAGAAAAAAAATGATTTTAAAACAACGTTACCGGCCACCTTTAAAAAGCATACGAAAGGTGTGGGTTGGTTATTACTTATTCTCATTACCACTTAGAGTTACTGTTATAACTTATTAACTTTTTAACTTATTTGTAATAATAAAGAGAAAGAAATACTTAAAAAAAAAAAAAAACACTAAATGTTGACTAAAAAAAAATTATTCGATTTTTTTTTTAAGGGTGTTGGGTTTGCCGCCAAATAGGGCACGTGACTCGTGTGTGTACCAGTAAGTACCTAACATTACGTAGTACATAGTATATACATTAAAGAACACCTATATATTATATTTAAATATTTGCTTAAAAATGTTTTCGAGGGCGTAAATAACCAATCGGCCGACATTGTTCCAACGCCGCAACCACAGCAGCAGGAAAATAAGCCAGACCCCCCCCCCACCACGGTAAATAGACATTTTATTTTAAACATATTAAAACAAATAAAATAATTCAATATAGATGATTTATTATTGGTAGATTAAATTAGTAAACAAATCCATGGGTATATGCCCTATTTTAATCGATAATTGGGGAAAGCAATGCCTTGCACCACTCGAATTTAACCAAATTGCATTTAATGTAAAATTGCTTTATACAGTGTACTCACATATAGCTCAGAATAAATAATTAAGCCCAATAAAAAAAATCACTTAAGGAAATTAAAAAAAAATACAGCAATTTTTCTGTGATATATGTTAGAAGTATTTTAACACGACATGGAAAGTGGAACAACACATAACTCGATCACATAGTGCATATTTATCGACCATTTCGTTTTGTACATTAGGTAGTACGAATAATCTAATTGATCACACTAACTCCTTGTTGGATGAACTAATGAGCACATCTTCACAAAGTGCAAATCCCATATCTACTACTGCTAAGTTTTCCACTACCGTTTCTACTACAGCTATAACATCTACAACCGCTAATACTATTTCTCCTACTGCAAGTTCATCTACTAGTTCCCATTCTATTCAAAAAACGTCTACTACCTCCTATACTATTTCTACTGCCCAAACTACAGGTACTATTTCTTATTCTAGTATTACAATATCTACCGGTACCAGTTCTACTTATTCTACATCGTCCATTATCTCCCATAAAATCTATACTATTCCCACTACGTCTTCTAGTTCAGCAGCTAATCGCAAACCACTTGTAAAGACTCAAAAAGTAGTAGCCCGATATCAGGACGAAACTATACCTGCTTCTGAGTGGGGTCCACAACATATTGTCGCGAACGGTATCCACATCCAAGTTGGTTCGACCATAGGAACTTCCAGTCGTTGATGAACGAAAACGAAAGGACACCCAGTAACGACAATATAAATTCTAACTACGACCATAATAGACGAAACAGAGACGAGACAATGGAAAAATTGCAAGGGTTAGTCGAGCAATATATTGATCAATATTTTCAGCGACAACCAAATGCATCAAATATTCTAAATCATCCACCGCCATCGAGTACTCAAATTGGTTTGCAAGACGCAATTAGATTACTCCCATACTCTTTTGACGGAAGAGACGTTGAGCAATTGGAAATCTTCTTAGAAAAATGCGAGTTTGCGGTGGAATGCGTGGTCCCAGCAGCGGTACCACGATTGCTGCAGGCCATCCAAACTAAACTTACCGGAAAGGCCAGGCAAATAACAAAATTTAAACCTTTTGAAAGTTGGGAAGACCTTAGAGATGCACTGAAATCTAATTTGGAACCACAGCGCACAACTCCACACTTATATTTAGAACTTTATGCGACGAAGCAACTACCGGGAGAGGATATTTTGACCTATTCAATGAAAGTCGAAAAGTTACAAAATCAGATAGTAGAGCAGGAAACTTGTGATCAACCGGTGGAGGTTGCACAAGCGATAGAGCGAACGATCCAAAACCAAGTCATTCAAGTTTTTATGGAAGGATTGGGTAGTCTGAAAGATTTTATAAAGGCGCGAAATCCTAAATCGCTAGAAAAAGCAATCCAAGCCGCTCGAGAAGAGGAGCGAATAAGAAATTCGAACCTAGGCGCTAGGCAATTTTTAAAACCTTCTACATCAGTGCCTTCTAACTCTAGCCAATCATGCCATTCGTGTGGACGAAAAGGTCATTTTTCTAAATTTTGCCCACAAAATCCTTCTACATCAACCGGTAAAGGGAAACCGCAGAAGACCTCAATTCCAAATCCAAATTCTACAGCTCCAGTTTGTAGGTATTGTAAAAATGAGGGGCACGTAATTGAAGATTGTATTAAGAGGAGGTATGCAAATTCAAAAAATAATCGGAAAAATTCGGAAAACACGAAACGACCTGGTCAAAGCGCACGCCCGGCCGGACAGCTGCAAGCCGCCATCGTCCAATTAGGAGAGTCTACACATGCACCGCCCAGCTAAACGATGGTCAGGTGAAAGTACTCTGTTTCAATACTACTCCGAATCAATTAAATCTACTTCTAGATACGGGCAGTGACCTTTATCTAATTAAACTCAGCGTTCTAAATCCAAATGTGCCAGTAGAAGAAACTGAACGTTATAGTCTAACTGTTATAACTGAACAGACCATTCTAACTCTGGGAAAAACCTTCTTACCCATTCAAATTGCAAACCATTCAAACAACGCCGAATTCCATGTCGACATCCTAATTTCCCTATTAAGTTTGAAGGTATATTAGGTAGGCCATTTTTGCAATCCAATCAGTTGTCTGTCAATTTTCAAAACGAATGAGATAGTTTTACATGTAGAGAGAACATGTGAAATATCTCCGCGCTCTGAGTCTCTTATTTCTATATCTGCGTGTGACATCGCTGAGGCCACAGCGTTAGTCATTCATTCTCAAAGTCTAGTCGACAATTTGTTGTGCGGAAATGTACTAACAATTGTGAAAAATCATGAAATTCTAATTCCAGTAATTAACACATCCGAAAATACTATTACACTTCGAAGTCTCACTCCGGATCAACTTTCGTTCGACATATGGACTGAACAAAAGTCGTGTTACGTAACAAATGTTAATTCAAACTCATCTCCTTCTGCAAGTAGCCAACGATTACAGTTACTCAGAGATTCAATTCAATCAACGTGCTGGTCGACATTGTGACTGTAGTGAGACAATCACATTCGAGTGAGTACATATTTTGGTATCCGATCATCTGCCGCGGTCCGTCATTGAGACGCCAACAGCAATAAACCGAGGTCCGTAGACTCAAGCGCCCGACGTCCAGATTGGCGCCACTCATCGTCCCGCGTAAGTCCGACACCCAACCCCCAACACGCTCAACTGGCGGAACTCGGGCAACGGGCACGCTTGCTTGAGCGTCGTTTGGGAGTGCACCCGGTGGCGTTGGGGACCCTGATCGAACCCTGGGAAGTAGACATGGCAGAATTGGATGCTCTCAGGGCAGACAACATGCTGTGGGTTGCCTACCAGCGGGGACTCAGAGCGGGTAAAAAAGGACAAGCTGAAATGGAAGGCCTTCTCGAAAAGGAAGAAGGAGGCGAAGGAGAAGACCAGTCAGCAGTGGTGGCTGGGGTAGAAGGAAGGGGAGGCGTCACCGATGGATTTGGATGAGGAGGTGTTGACGACACCACCGACAAGCCTCCCAGAGGTGGACGACGATATGTTCCACACGGCGCCATCCTCACCCAACCCGACATCTCAAACGCCCGAAACACCTGACCAACAAACCCCCGCACCTGAGCCCGCAGAGACGCCCAACCCTTCAGAAAACCCGCCCCCCTTCAAGGAATATGGGACCGAGTTGGCTTGCCTATCCCTCCATCATCCTTCATTCTCATTCACTCATCACTAGCGAACAACCCCGCAGGGACAGGTCACTTGAACATTCCAGCGGGGAGAAGAGAAAGCTATAAGTAAGCGGCTAGACCACGGCTTATTCGCACAGGGTGTGTCGACGACTTGGCGGCGGAGTATGACGCGGCCCCCTCAGCCTATCACACAGGTTGGGCCCGCGCTGTACCTCTTCTGTCACCCGTTGACACATTGTGCGACACTCGGTGGTGAACTTACTCTCCCACCGTCCAGTTGGAGAGTGCAAAGTCCACACCGGGGAAAACGGCCGCTACTAAGCTTCCCGGTCGTTCGCTCTCTCCGTTCCTCGTCGTCAACGCGAACGCACCTAGCTGCCCCCGCCTATTTTGCATGACCCGAGCGTCACACGTTTACTGTGTTTTTTTTGTTATTTTTCCTTTTCAAAAATATAATTTGTTTTTTTTTTTAGTGTCAAAATAAACGGGCCCTGTCCCCTTATTTCGAACACGCACCCACTTGTGTATTTATTTATTTTTTCTACCGTCCTCCACCTACTCGCGAGACGCCGACCCTTCCCAGTGTCGCGTCAAGTTTGGATTAAAATATTCAACGAAAGATCTTTTTGCTTATTGAAAATGTTTAATAAGAGTACGTATAAAATATTAAGTTTCTTGAATTGTATTATTGATATAATAGTGTTTCAACAATTAATTTTACACATTTTGGGAAGCACGACTGTAATGTACCTATACAAATTTTTACCGAAGAGGTATCCTTGACTCTTATTCAACAGGAAATGTTAGCGTGTAGAACTTGTAAAAAATATAATTTTAATTTTATCAAAGAACAAGTTTTTCCCGTTTCAAAGGAATGGAGTAAAGGAAAAGTAGCTACAGTTGGCAATAAGATTAGTAAACAACAAATCAGTCTAAGAAAAAAAAATAGCAAAACATAAGAATTCACAAATACACTTAAAAATAGAACGCATAATAGACGATAGTGTATTAAAAGTAATGCCAAACCAAATTTTGAAACCGTCAAAATTTTATTGACGTAGACAATACCAAAAATTGTTAGAACTGCATATGTCATAGCTAAAAATTAGAGACCATTCACAGATATGCCTAAGCTTGTAGAACTACATCAAATAAATGTACTACATATGGGTCGTGTACTTCAAACAAATAAAGCCTGTGGTAATATAATTGACCATATAACTTCAGAAATGAGAAAAAAGTTGTGTAGTGAAATCGTTGTAAATAAAAGAAAACTCTGTATTATTATTGACGGGTATACTACCTCAAGGAGATTTTGATAACAAAAGGGAAAATTCACAACACCTTGTGGGAAAATTGATAAATAAGCAATGACAACACTGGTTGCACACCGCACACAAAAATATTTTCACTTTTAAAAATTATAAATTATTAAAATTTGCTACGTCTTATTCTTAAAAATAAAATGGTAAGTATTTTTTTAAATTTAAAATAACGGTAATACAAAGATAATATTATCTAGTTATAATAATTTGTTAAATAATTAAGAAAAACAAAAATATAAAATTAAAACTAATTTTTTAGATTTTAGTTGTTAAAACTTTTATTACTTAATATTATTAGTTTAAAACCCCGTATTGTGTTGTTTTTTTTTAACAGAATTTAAATTCAAGTGTTGAATACTAATTTATAATACTGCTGCCAAGTCACTCGAGTAAGATATATTTTTGTTTTTACTTAAAAGTAAATTGTGTACTTTGGCATTCAGAAAAAAAGTATTTTTTAACCCTGCGACCCCGTCAATTTCTGGGGTCCTATTTACCCCACCTTGTCCTTGTATTAAAAAAAAGCCAGTAAACTGAGGGGGGGGGCATAGTGGGGACGGACGGAGAGGTCACAGGTCTACAGATTTTATTGTAACTGGAAGTGATAAAATCACTTTTAAATAAACGCTTCGAAATTACTTAGATTTTGACTATCATCATCATTATCACTGTCGCAGGACTGAGTTGTATCAGTGTCATGATCGCTTTCGTATACATAATCTACATCCGAAACATCTGAAGAAGCGATTTCATCATTTTCCTCAAAGAAAATTCTAATTCGATCTTCATCCTACGAACTCATTTTTAAATTATAATGTCGAAAATATAACAACAAGCAATATAACTGTTGAATTTCGTCTAACAAATTTAAAAAAATATGTTGTATGTGATAATATGTGATAACATGTGCTAGTATGTCGACCATGTAATAACGTTTTTTTTCACACACGCGAACAGTGGTCATTATGACCGATATCAGTTTTAAAAAACGAATTATCACGTAAATCTGATATAAATATACAAAATGACACAACGAACATTACTCTTAACAGTTAATTGAAAGGTACCATGAAGTTCAAGTGGATAAGGGGTTCCTAAAATGTGTAACGCTAAAACCATAAAAAATTGCGGTCGAAAAGACTGATGCCGGGTTAATAATGTTTTACAGAAAACACGCTAATAGTATAATTATAATCAGTAAAATGATCATGGTCACTAAGTAATTACATATTATATAATAATAAAAAATGAATAGGTTGTTCATTACTTTAATGACAAAATGAATGGCAAACAAGGTGACTTTTATAGTAAAAAATGTATTATTATGTATTACTTAAAATTAAATGTGCCTCACCTCTCATCAAACACCGTTCCCTTTCCTAAATTAAAATAACTACTGATAATTTACAAATAAATATAGAAAATGTATAATACTGCTAACCAAAATATCTAAATTGTTATGTTCAATGAAATTTTCCATTTTAAATATTTGTGTTGCAATGATATATTCTTCTGTTTCTTCTTCTAGTTCACCTAATTCATCTATATCTGATAAATCTCCTTGAAGACGTTCTTCAATTTCATTTAGATTTAACGCCATGGTATTTTACTAAAAGAAATATTACTAATTTGTCAAAATTAATTTTGTGTTATTACACAGAACCTAGCCCCAATGTTGCCATATGGAATGATCCATTGTCATCACCGTATCGTAAAAAGTAACAATCACACAATAAAACAATCTATACCATTATAATAAACAATACATTTTGATGCAGAATAAGTATTCGTATATAAAAAATATGTTTAATACATACCATAAAAAATGTTAGATGATGTAACAAAACGCTGCTACTAGAAAAGTATATATTTTTTCAAAACAATGATAATAATGTTATCAAAAATTAAAAAAACCGTTAAGACCTCCTCGACTTCTTACTATAGAAAATAAACTTTCAAGACTATCTTAATTAAGCCTCTGAGTAAGAATGTAAGATATATCATATTTTTCCATCAAATCTTTGAAAAGTAATTGAGTAGATTTAAAGGAAATTAAAATACCTTTTTGAATTGTTAGCAGTGTGTTTTTACCTTTGCATCTCATTGAATATATTAACTTATACATATTGTCTAAACAATTATTCTGGTCTTCTAAATTTAAGCCTTATGGTTTTTTGGTACACAATGTTTCAGATGATATATATGAGTTCATTATATTGAACCAATTACTTATGGTTTCAATAAACTGTCCAGTATTTTTAGATAGTGCCTTGTCTGAACCAGGTTTGTAATGAACTAAAGCTGTAGCAACACTATGGGACAGTAACTGTGCTGCTAATCCTACATTTTGTCTTTCAGCCTTTACACATTCTAAATGTTTTGGAGATAGTTTATGGCAAACTGTTATTTCTGTTACATTTAGTAGCTCTTTTAAAGGTGTTGCATTTATCTTACTTTATGTTTGTATTACTATTTAAATAAAACATTTTTACTTTTTACCTAAATTAGTAGACGATTTCAAAAATTGGCTGTCAAGTATAAATTAGTTATACCACATCTTACATCTGTATTCTGTAGTTAAAGAATACAGGTTTATGAGCTTTGTCTTTAATCTTGTCTTTTAGAAGATATTAATAAAATTTGGTACCTAAAGGATATATTAGTATTACAGCAAACAAACGGAACATATGACACTTGTAGTTTTAATACCTAACATAAATAACTAGAATAAAACATATATTTAATTTTCAAGTTTCCACAAAAATCAATATATGCATAATAAGTAGATAGTCCATAGTGAACCTATTGCCTAATTTATCTGGCAATAGGTTCACTAGGTCTTTTTCATGTTTAAAACGAATAAAAAATTACCAAAGATCGACAATGAACCAACAAAGATTGAACGCATTATCAACATTAAGTATTAAAAACCAATTAACAACAGAAATGGAATTTGAAGACGTCATAAAGACATTCTCTGAAAATAAAGCCAGACGTAAACATATGTAATACTGAATCAATTTGTTAATTTTTTTTTTTCTATATTATTAATTATTTCATCATAATATATCAATACTATGAGTAGTGTATAAAACAAAAGTATAGTAATAAGTGTTTGCAAAAGGCAAGGCGATTAATTATTATTGGTGACCAAAAAAAAACATTATGGAAAGGGACGGCCAAAAAATTTGCCTAGGGGCGGCAAAAAGCTAAATACGCCACTGCTTCGATGCGAATTTGTGGGTAGTATGTTCAAACCAGTTATAGCGGTTTAGAAGATATTGTGGGACCAGCAATAATGTACTTAAAATTTAATATTTAGTCTTGTGCAGGGTGGATACGATAAGGGTTGATCGTCTGTCGATAAAAATGTGCTGTCATAGTTACCCATATATCGTAATTAACGATATTATTTTCATTACATGTTGACTGTTGATTCACTCACACATAGCAACCTAGAAACTGACTACGACCAAAGTGTAAATTTACCCTATTTTTGGGAAAATTGTATATGTTATAGTTCCATTTTAGATCTACCTTTGGTTTAATTTTCAGATCTAAATCTCTAAAACTTTGCTTAAAAAAGTGAAATAAAGAAAAAAATTCTATCCCTTCAAGGGGAAAGGGTTTATGATATTTTTTTGGTTTGTTAATGTTTATCGATAGTACAATGTTTGAAGAACAATTCATAAAAATTTGGAACTTTTTCGACTATTTATTTCGACATTGTATTTTTAAGTAGAAAAATGTATACATTTTTTGGGCGTTTTTCTCGATTTTGGTGGGGAAGGGGTGACTTTTCTGAATTTTTAGCCTACTAAAGTACCTTCCAGGTATGATTTTTGATCTATAAAGTTGCTACACGAAGAAATCGGTTCAGCGGTTTACGAGATATCGTGGGCCCAGACACAAAAAAAAAATTAAAACATCATTGTAATAACAATACCTTCTCAGTTCCGCACCGAAGCTAAAATAAATTTGCCCTTATCTGACTCAAATATATATTGTTAAATATAAATTTTTTTAAATTGAAACCAATACTTACAACCTGGTACATTATGGTTGTAACAATAATAATAATACTGATAGTGGTATAATAATAATTAATTAATAAACCATATGTGTGTAAGAAACAATTTTTTTTTTAATTCTGAGTAAGACAAAACCAAATCAAAATTTAATTGTGAAAAGTGTCAATCAATAAATTAAATTTGTTTTGTTTCAGAGGAAGAAACAGTAGCAGAGATGGGTAAAAATAAATTTCTATAACCATTGAAACGGTCCTTTTCAGGCCCAACACATACAAATTAAGTATATCATAGCGCCGTACCATACAGTAGACAAAATAAAGGCCTCTGATTGGCCGACCAATCAGAGCGCGGAGTCAGTAATTAAAAACTCGTTTTTCAGCCGAGTCTACAACCACGAAAGAGCATTTTCATGTCTCGTTGAAGTACCGAAAAAATTTAGATTTGGTGTGGAATTATAATAAAAAAAGTTTTTCAGCCGAGTCTACAACCACGAAAGAGCATTTTCATGTCTCGCTGAAGTACCGAATAAATATAGATTAGTTGTGGAATTATAATTTTAAAAAAATATTACATGGAGCTTCCAGTTCACGGACTTTAGTAAAGCTTTTGACTCGGTTATTCATAGCCGTCTTATCTTGACGCGGTCGCATCGCGACTCCGGTGGTGGTCGAGTGCTAATCACACTCGCCACCGCCGGATGGCGCCCTTGCCCGCTTTTCCCTCCAGTCGTCCGACAGGCCGCGCTCGCCGGATGGACGGGTTGGCCGCAGCCGCCGCCGCCGTCGACCACACACTTCGATTTCGACCGAAGAACGTCTTGACGACACGTTTTGTTTTTATTTTGTTTATTTCATTGTATTAAAAAAAATTGCTACTTAATACCTAAACACCTGGCTACCCTCAATTAACCCTCTCCTGACCGTAACAACATCGTTTGGCGCAGTCGGTATTTCAGACTTAAAGGGACTTAAGGTAAGTGCAAATTTGAACTGGGTGTATTACCGGTCACACCCTTTGTCAAGTGCCGAAAAGAAATACTATGCAGGTTTTGCCCCTAAATGGTTTGGGCCGGTACAATTGGCAAAGAAGTTAGGCAGGGGAGTGTTTAAAACCCAAGGGAAGGTCCAGCTAAAGTTACATGTTTCGGCCCTAAAAGCATCTAGCTCTGGAGTAAACCCTTAAACGAAATGTTAATGTTCCCTGTGTTTCTGTTGATAGCATGGCTGAACAGAATCGTTTGTTCCGCCCGTCGCGACAGGTGGCCGCACACACGGCGATCCAGTTGAGGGAGCAGGCCCGAAAACTGTGGAAAGCTGCCACGGCGCTGGAGTAAATATATTGTTCTGAAAAACCGAGTAGAGTTAATCATAGAACAAAAGGAGTAAGGTCCTACGGCAATAACCGGAGAACCGCTTCACCATTTAAAATAATATATAATTTTTTTTTTAGCGGCGAGAGTGGAATGCCACCACATAAATTAAGATTTAATATAAAATATTTATTATTATATATTAATAATATACATAATTATTATTTCAAATCAGTGTTGAGAAAGTTCATTTTCAAAAGGATCTCGTTCCAGATCCAGTTCCTCTAAAAAAGAATTCGTTCCTTTTCCTAAACCAAGTTATTTAAGAAATTATTATTATTATTATAAATTTTATTGTGAGGTTAAAACTATCTAGTGATTTCAAGATATCACGTTTTTCGTTAAATTATTTGTTTAATATCATTGAAGGCTATATTAATACCAGATTAATATATTAAATATTGAAATAATTCTGTAATACCCTTAAAAATGTTGATTTTAATTTTGATGAATCTAAACATCGGCGATTATGTTTGGGTTTCGATTAGAACATTTTAGATTTAAATATGTACTTTCAATAATTGTCTTTTTATTAATATAATGATGTTTATCCTATGATATGTATTCCAAACGCTAAAAATGTAAATTATTTATACAATAAGTTCAGATGACTTTGTCAGGGGAACTTTAAAAAAATTAAAATAAATAATGATATGTATATATGTATGATATGTAATTTGTTTATTATAATTAGTGTGACCAGACGTCCAGATTTATGCGGGACAGTACCGATATTCAAGCAGGTGTCCCGCTTAATATGGTGATCAAATCGGGACAGTAAAATGTACCGACTTTTAATCAATGTCCCAATTTCAAACAATAGTTATTTTTTTCTTATTTTCACTTATGGTGTGTATATTTTGTGTTCCATCAGATCACATCAGTTTATTTTGTACAGTTTCTATAATCTATACTGTGATATCACTTATTATCATAGAGACCTAGACATTGGTTTTTATCACGTTATGATCTGGACTCTCAATCGGCTATATGTAACCACGGTTTTAGAAATGAAACGCAAGTGGTTACAACTGATAAAAAATCTCCTTTATTACTCAAATCTATTACATCAAATGATAAATACTTTTTTTATCTGTATTAAATATTTTATAAATTTGTATTAAGTATATTTAAATTTGGTTTTTATCCTACTTTGATTATAATTATAAGTTTACTTGTTATCATATTTAATACTTGTTTTTTAAAGTTACATTTTGTTTTTATAATTTTTTTGTTAAGTATATAATATACTTAATTTTATTAAGGTATTAATAAAATAAATATTTTAAGTTCAATTAAAAATTGATTTAAATTTTGATTTTTATCCTATTTTGATTATGATTTTTTTTTTGCAATGTCTAATTTTAGCATGAAGAAATAAAGGTGTACCCAAAACCAATTATTAAGGGAAATTAAATCCTCCTACGAGTACTATTTTATGAGGAGGGATACCCCACTTCCTCTAGTTCCTTTTGAATACTTGTCCCGCCTTTATAGAATTTTGATCTGGTCACTTTAATTATAATAATTTATATTCTGTTATACTCGTTTTACTATATCATGTATTCTATGTTCAATTTGTATTAGACGTAAATTTTTGAACACTCTTTGCCCTTTGGGCGTAAATAAATAAATAAAATAAATAATTATATTACAATATCATTATATTTATATATGTATAAAAATAAAGGTGTTCGGTCACTACATGATAATAACAATAAAAATAATTATTATTTGAATACATTTTTCAATAGAAAATTTAGTTATATAAAAAATGTTTTTGGTTAAAAAACAAAAATTCATAAAAAATGTTCCAATTGACATGGTGACATTTACCGGTAATGGTGGAAATCGTGGTGAGGTGCTTTTTGATTCTTGTGTCTACGATTTTTTTCGAAAAGTTTGCCGGGTGTGTTGTTGAGCATGCACAATGGTCGGTACAATGACGGTTCTTCCAGTAATTTATGGCCTTATCTAATGAGTACCAGCCTTGCCTTCTTTCATATGTTGCGAGAAGTACCTTGCGTCCTGTGTTGATGCTTGGGGAACAGACTGTCGATCACATGTTCTATCCTTGCTGGAGTGTGTCTGACTGGTATAGGTCGGAGTCCACCATCTTACATAGTTCTGGCCTCGACAGTTCTTTTGCTTTTTTTATGGCTTTTGTCAGTTCCAATTTCGCTTTCTTGTAAGCTTCTTTGTGTTGTATACAGGCATCTTCCTCTAACCGTCTACGTTTGCGTTGGTATACACTGCGAAGGTGAATGCCATGGGATCAACTAGAACAGGAAGAGCCGCCTCCAAGGCAACCAGCTATGATTACCGCTCTGCAACCAATGGCTGGGGAGAAACGAGGTAAGAACAGAATAATTTAAGGTCTCATACAATAGTAATGGTGGTTTTTGATGGTCTAGGTACCGAGCCAGGAAACGCCCTTTGGTCGAGGGGCGTTCGACAATTAAGCGGACCAGGGTGTGCTTTTCTCAACACTGGGCTTACTCGGGAGACAAATCGCACAAAGAACTCCGGGAGAACATCACAAAGAAAATTGTTTTAAGAGTTTGGGAGATATTAGGAAATCATTAATTGTAATTTTTATTGACGTTTAATTAAGGTCACAAATATAATCTTAATCGTTAATTAATATAAATATTAATATTTTTGGGGTTAATATAGTTGTTAATAAAAATATAAATAATTACTTATATTAATTCAAAATAAAATTTGTAGCTTAGTTCGTTATAACACTGAAAGCCTCAAAATGTCTTAAATAAGAACTAGAAATGCATCAAAAAATAAGAAAGCAATATGGTGATACGCACATTTTTAAAAATAATTTATTTTTTATAATATTCATAGCAGTATTTTCGACCACGCAATAGATAATATGCAAACACAAAATTAATATTAATGTACAAGTTATATATTATATTAACCATTTTCTTTGTATTACAATCTCGAATATTTGAACTATGAAGTTGTAATTGTAAATTAGATTTGCGACGTCAATTTACGGATTTTAAGCGAGTGTACTCAGTATCCCGGTTCGGTTCATGATTCCCATATTTGGAATCAAAGCAATGTTAAGGAGCTCATGGAATTTTTACATAAAAATGGAACGTCATACATGTTATATGGTGTGTTATTTATTTGCACGAATTTGTAAAATAAATTGAATTGTTTATAAAATAAAAATCAAATAATAAAGCAAGTAAAACTAAATAGTTCATACAAAAATTAAATTCATTTTTATTAAGGGGATTCAGGTTATGCACTCCGACCGTGGTTGATGACACCATTTTTAAACCCACTTATCGGGTCCCCGGAAGCTGCATACAACGAGACGGTTTTGTCGTGTTAGATCTACCATTGAGAGATGCAATGGAGTTTTGAAGATGACCGGACGGTCCGTATATCATGTTCTAACGGCGATTTTTTTTTCCGTATGGTAAATGTTCGTCTACGGACTCCACCGTATACGAACCGTTCGTATGGCGTTCAGAATAGGGCCCCTGGGCCGGCCTCTTGTCGTTCTTCTGTGGAGCAACAAAACTAGGTATAACCATTGATTATAAATATTATAGATAGCCCACTGCTATAGAAAAATTGCTGCGCGATATTTTACTGCCGGTAGACGGCGATAAGAAATTGGACGCAATAAAATTATATATTTTCGGCGACTCGTCTGCGGCAATTTATTAAAGTGCGATTGGGGCGAGCTGTTGCCCGGAAATAAACCGGTTTTTAGTTCATTTTAAACGAATATTATTTTGACAATTGGCTTTGTTATCAGCGTACGCCGTACGACACTAACTGTCCCCGTGATTCGTTTTTCGATTCATGCATTTATTTACGTATTCACATATTTTTTGTGTCAAAACTTGCACGCCTTTTGACGATTTAATAATTGTTATTAAATAATAAAGTTATTATACTTTACTAATTGACATTTTTTATCGATTAAAAACGAGGAGATTATTAAGGACTTAAAAAATAGATTTATATTGAATAAAGTATAATTAACTTTGAAATGTATTTATTAAAAATAGGGACATTAAAACTTTGGATGATTAACATTTCGAAAAGTTTTCTGACTGGATCAAAAAATATTAGATTTATATGCGGCTTAGATATGCCTCATTCTAAATCAAACATCTTTTTTTTTCAAAAGAAAAATATCTAATCATTGGTTGATTCCCTAAGGGAGACATGCAGTTTTCTCTTGTTTTTATGTGTATTTTATCTATCACTTGAACGATTTTGTTTAGTAATGATTCAAAATACCACACATATTATATGGCATTATTTTTTATGCTAATCATATTGAATTTTAAAAATAATAACCTGTAGATATTAAGTAATATTTTTTTTAGAATTTAAAGCAATGTATAGTAATATTGTAGGTGTCCAGTAACAAATGAAACATGAACGCAATAAGTTTAATGTATGAAATTTATTAGAACAATAGTACAAATGTATTTAAATTAAAATTTTATATGTATCTTTTTTGTAAATTTAAGACTTCCCCATTATTTCTTTGATTCACAAATAAAATAGCAATTCAGTATACTACTGAGTACTTTATAAACACTAACCAATTATTGGTTTTTTTCTTTTACAACTTATTAAAAAGGTTATCATAAGATAAGCCTTCATAACATTTCTTAACTACAATGTAACCAAACAATAAACTCTTTGGTTACAACGACAAGGCTTACAAGTTTGTAAAATAATTTATTATTGTATTAAACTTGTGATGTTTGTTTTACAAACTTTGAAAATTATGTATCGATTGTAGCAGTAAAAATATATTTATTAAGAATTGATATTCATTATTGTTTTTATTCTTTGTTTATATTTAAAATTAATAATTACCGCATAAAGTATTATCATATCTTGCAAAGTACCTTTGTATGTAGTGCAAATTATTTAGTTTTAAAAAATAATTAACAAACAAAATTATGTAGCACTATCTTTTAGATAATGCAACAACTGACATTAGGATTTGATAGAAAATGAAAATACTCATCAGTTAAGACATCTCTTAACCGGAGTCTAAATGATGCTCATAACGAGCTACCATTTTTGCCAGAGACTAAATGCCCACCCAATTCAAAAGTCAAAAAGTTGGTAACAACTTTCGAAAAGAAGGAGAATTATGTGGTACATTATCTAGTCGAGTATGATTCTGTTAGGACTATTATTGGGGAAAATACTAGATAGGATCTTATAGGGGGGGGGGGTTAATGAGAGCATCAATTTTAACCTATCCGGTTGCACGGGCGGTCTCTCTTATTACATACGATAACAGTTCAGCAAATACTGAAAACGCTCCGTCTGTAGCTAAAATAAACAAAGAATGTATTACAGGTAATGTTTTTGTTGCCTCTCTAATAATTTATGCGCATCTGAAGTTAGTAAAAGGAAACCGTAACTTTATTAAGGGAGGGTTTTGTTCTATACAGCAGTACAAAACACAAAACAAAGAGGTGATAATGAAGGGCAGAGCATTATTCCATAAAATAAATTATCATTTTAAATAGTATTGCTTATAAAATTACCTTCATATTAATTATTAAGTATAAACAAAATATAAACTATTTAGAATTCGTTATTAGCTTACCTCAAAGTCATCAATAATTTCTTTTCTGGAGTGATACATTTTCTAAAATTAATATCAGGTTTTCGAATTTCATCGTTAAGTATTTCTAGGCGTATATTCTATTCTAGGCGTTTGCGGTAAAGGAGCAACAAAATGTATCCAGTGACAATGACTTAGTCAAAATATTTCATACTTCATATTTGATTATAAATTTGGAAACCTTTCTTTAAAAGAACTTGTAATAGTTTCCGGAGCAGTACAAATAGCATTCTCACAACATATATTAGGTAAATTAAAAGGCAAACCATAATTACACGGTATTTGTCAGTCCCAATTGAGGGCTATATTCATTAATCACAAAATGGCCACTGAACGCTTTTCCAAGACAAAAATACCCTTAATATAAGAAAGTACTGTTGTACAACTATAAAAGAATAATAAACAAAATATGGTCAGAGTACCTTGAAAAATTAGCTGAACAAGCAGACTGTGTCTCAAACAACAAAAGCTGGTTGCATCAATTAAGACAGAAAATCACACTCATAAATATTTTAGACGTTCTCAGATTCTCAAATTGTAAAATATATTTGGAGCACTCTGAAATATTTGGGCGCAGCAGGTATTGGCGCCTTCGCTAATAGTATGTATGAGGAACAATTTCGGGATGAACAAGAGCGCCAATACTTAGAACATATAAAAGAGATATTAGAAAACATCAAAATGACTAAAGATCGAGAACCGTAGTGTTAAAAAAATGAGTATAAACTTAAAAAGGAAGAATTGACAATTATCAACGCTATGCAATGTAACCTTAGTAAGTGATGATGGCTCCATAGTGACTCAATTTATGTTACTTAACTTACGCATAGGTAAGGCACTATGTAACGAGCGCTACGGAACAGCAAACGACAATAAGTATATAAGCAATTTTTTTGCTCTCGCAACAGGCTTGTTACCTACTGCTATTAGGAATAATTATGGAAACTGATGAATCCAAAATTATCGACACTTAGCGATGTTACATTATTATGTGACGATGGGTCCAAATTGCAGCACATTAAGATATGATATTCTGCAAGTCCAGTTAGTATTCTCATAATATTTACATTTTACCAGATTAAAATGTTGTTATGTTATTGCTTTTATAAGTACTTCAAGTACTTATGGGAATTTCATAAAAACTTAGTGTAACAAAGACAAGTCAAACATTATATAAGAAATATTTTTGAATAGAAAACAGTAATGTTTGACTATCTATACAAAAAAAAAAATCACAAAACTCCTAGTTTTTGACCAAGGACTGCTAGTCCAAATCTTAACCACATTACGATTAATAGCATTTTCGACAATATTTAACTTACGCAAAGGCTTATCAGTATGTAACGTATGTCAAGCAGCAGCAAACATTAAGTATATGTGAAATTTCTGGCTCTCGGCACAGTCTTGTTACTGACAATTGAACAAAAATATTCGTAACACCTGGAGAACGTCTACCCATGTAATAGGGTACATAAGTACAGGCAAATATTTATTAATAAAATAAAAATTTTTTTACTTTATAATCCTATTTCTAACAAAAATAGGTTTTTGACCAATTAGTTATAACCATTGACGCTATGTGATCTCACCTTAATAAGCGACGAAGGTCCAAATTGACTCAATTTAGATAGAGTAACTTACTTAACGGCTTATCTTGATGTAACATGCACCACACAACAGCAAACAATAAGTATATGAGAAATATCTGGCTCTCAGAACAATCTCATTACCTAATGCAATTGAGTGTAACTTATGAAAAAGAAGAATTGATAAAAATCAACATTATATGATGTAACATTGATAGGTGACAAAGGTTCCACATTTTAAGAAATACAAGAATCAGTAAGCACTGTATTAACTACAATGTTCACTGGACCATTTAGAGAAAGTAGCAAAAATGTTGTGTTTGTAAGTATATTTATAGATTGTTAATAGTTTAAAATTTTAACTAGGACCTAGGCGATCGGTTGTGTTAAAGGGGCGTGGCGATCTAGCTAGTTGATCTAGTAGAAATGATACCGAATTCTACGGAAAATAAAGGGTTTAAATATATCTTATTTGCAATCGAATACTTCACTAAATATGCTTAGGGTGAACCGTTTAAAACTAAGTCTGCTGAAGAGGTCGTTAAAGCTATAGAACCTATGTTGAGCAGAAGGAAATTAAAACATATTCACAGTATTTTAGGCCATGATTTTAAAAATGTTAAATTCGCGGCACTTATGACCAAGTATAAAATTAATCACTACTCGACGTACAGTAATCTTAATAAGCTTCCATCGTTGAACGTCTGAACAGAACGATAAAAAATATCAAAAACGTACAATTCTACTTGAGTTTCTATCAGACATAGAAATAATTAACACGGAAGACTTTAACTGCCCACATTTCGATTAGTTGGCGGTCACAAACGATTAATTTCCTTGCTTACTCTTTCATATTAATTTAGTTCCAATGCAATGGTACCTACATTTTATAAAGTTTTAGCATTACAAAAATGGTGTTTACAAAATATCATATAATAAGTGACAGGTAACCCGTATGGTATTTGTGATAATTATAATTAAATACTATTGAAATAAAACCATATATTATACTACCTGCTGGTAGTATTTAATATTTACCTGACCAATATCCTTCTCCTCTGAGCTAAGAATCCTTAAAAGAGCATTCTAGTTTTGCTCAAATACCGTTCGGTTGGGGGAAAATTGTATTAATCGTCTTAAGTTTTTTCTGGTATATACAGAGTGTATTCTATTAAGTGAAAATGCAGTCAAACATTTTTGTTGACTAGTGCTCTACCCCCGAAAAGGAAAACCCGCTTCCTCCATTGTTCAGAGACAAATTTATTGAAGCATTTGGCATGCCATAAAGCGGTTTTGGTGTGCGAGCACCAACCAAACGGTTTTTTATACATACCCTTACGATACTTATATTATTCCGATAAGTAAAGCAAGTGAAGAAGAAGATTCAGTGGACAGCGACAACGGGTCTGAAGGTAAGTCTCCCTTACATGTTTAGGGTATAATAAAATTAGATTTTTTTAACCAAATACTGTTTGAACATATAGTTATGAAATTAAATGTTAGTCAATAGCTAGGCAAGAATATGAAAAGCTATATGGTTATAAAGTAGTTATAGCAGGATTATTTGCCAACCCTCATCTATTTTTAGCGGCATCGCCAGACGGACTAGCTGGGAATAATTCGTTTATTGAAATTAAATGTCTGTTTTCAATAAAAGATTTTACATCACAATAAGTCCAAAAAACCCTAAGTATATGGATATAGATGCACAGACTAACACAATGTATTTTTGAAAAATAATCACATATACTTTTATCAACTGCAAGGGCAACTAACAATTTTGTTTTTTTATTGCGTGGACGCCAAAATGTAACATACAAGATTAACTACTATATATTTTATATGTTCTTAAAAAAATAATTTTTAAAAATTTCAATGTACCCCTTAACTGTGAATAATTCTCCACCTTAAATATTTCTAATAAAAACCATTGATACTCAAACTGATTTTATCTCAAACATTCCGTAGAAGTGGCTTACTTGAGGCATCTGCTTAACTTGGGACACAAATGTCGTTTTGGCTTATTGTCGCTATAACCTCTTTTGTTATCATTATAAGATAATTTTTGATACGGACAATATTTAATCAACGCAATATTTGCAGTCTAGAACACATCAAAGTCGTTGAAAGTTTAAGGTATGTTAACTATGTATTCATATTAAAAAAGTAGAACTTTACTAACAGCTTTAACATTATAAAATCAATCACGATTTACTCATGTAATAATTGACTTGACGTAAGTATTGTTAAGAAACATATTTATTTTCTACGTCTGTATAAGAGATGAAAAAATAAATCATCATCGTATATCAAATATTTTTAAAGTTATCGATGTTTTTTTAGTTTTAAGTGTAACTTGAGACACCATCTTTTCAATTCCTCAGTTTTTTATTCAATATAATTATGTTTCTTTTCATGGGGTAGTGGATGCACATAACGTAATTTTTTTTAATTTGACTATATCACCTAACCTACTTGTTTTCTATAGATAATTTATGTAACATAAAATTACTTACTGTTAGGTAACTAGGTACATTATAATATTGTAACAATTTATTTTCTAGCTATGGGAGGTAACAAGGCCAAAAAAGTTGGAGCACGGCCATACAAGAATTTTACGCCACTGCAACTAGAGAGAGCGTTGTTGGCAGTAACCTCAAATTTAATGTCTGAACGTGAAGCAGCATTACAGTTTGGAGTTCCAAAATCGACTATCAACCGCAAAAGAAACAATAAAACTTTTCTTTTTACGGCCTAGCCCGTGAACTAGTTTAAAATTACCTGATCCGATTTGTATAAAAAAACATTTTAGTTTTTAGAAAGCCAGGCTAGTCCTACCTGATTGTATTGAGGCTGATTTGGCCTGGATTATTATTTTCTGTATCCGGCCCGTGCAAGTCTCTACTAAGTACTATCTACTAAAGTCTAAAGAAGTTATTATGTAATATGTAATTTTAATATGGTAAATCTATGCTAAAAATGTATATATATATATATATATGTGTTTTTTTTTTAAAGGAAAGTCTACCCAATACAGAAACTACTTTACTTATGCGACAAATACATCACGAGTCTGGATCACATTCTCCTGAGTTACGTACTTTCGCTCTGTCTTTACATTTTTACTCGCTAGATGCATATAATTATGTACTTCAAACATTCCAAAATGCATTACCCGCCCCGAGTACCCTTCGAAAATGGTATTCATCAATTGATGGCAAACCCGGTTTTACCACAGAATCGATAAAAGCTGTAGAAATAAAACAAAAGGAAATGGAAAGTAAAGGAAAAATCCTGTGTGTGCACTATTAATAGATGAAATGTACATAAAGGAAGGCATTAGTTTTAGAGGTAATAGGTTATCAGGAGATGTAAATTATGAAACCGGTACTGAGATAATTGCGATGGCTTACCAAAAGCAACTCAAGCACTTGCTTTTATGCTTGTTGCCATAAATTCAAATGGATAGTACCAGTTGGCTATTTTCTCATTAACAGTATAGGGGCAACTGAAAAAGCCAATTTGATTAATTTATGTATCTTCTTATGTATTGATTTACATATCCTTAATTCTATGCAGCACGCCAATATATTTTTATTTAGATATTTTATTCTTATTTACATGTGTTAATTATTTTTAGTGTGCGGTTATTTTGACTAGCAGCCCTTACGGCGAATTCCCTTTCTTATCTTTCCTTGCTATCGAGAATTCTTTATTTTACAGCCGGCAATTTCTTACCGCTTAGTTAATATCCTCGTTCACATTGATAGAATTAACGGGCAAAAACATTGGTCCTTCGAACCGGATTGTAAAAAAAAGATTTCATAATGCCAAAGAAAAACGTAAAATCAGATCCCGCTGATGAACGGGCGCTCACCAGAGCACGCCTTTTACGCGACCGAACAGGCCAATGTGATACAATAGACTCCCTTGTTACCCACTCGATGGAAACATGTTACGAGATACGATAGCGTCGTCCCCGGCTTATACGTTAAACGATCCGTTTACTACACGTATTGACCAATATAATATTTTACCGAAAATTAAATTGCCTAGATTTGATGGGAGCTTAACAAATTGGCGTTCGTTTCGCGATACATTTAACTCGTTGGTTAACGATGAAAACCCAACCGCTGGAAAAATCGAGCGATTCCACTATTTATTGTCGTGTTTGTCCGGTCCCGCTCTTACTACTGTTAAATCATTTCCACTTGCGGCGGCTAATTATGACAATGCGTGGCAGTCATTATCTGATAGATACGAAAAACCAACGATTATTGGCAACTGCTCGCCTAGACAAGTTGTTCAGTTTTAAAACAATTGTGCACGAGTCCATTACCCACTTTAAATGCATGTATTAATACCTTTCGTAAAAATATCGTGGCCATTAAATGTCTTGGAGTAGAATATTTATCGGGGTTTTAGCTTTTTATATTGTTTCAAAAGTTTTGGATTCGGATATGTTATTCTACTGAAAATATTTAAATTATTATATGGATTATAATTATCAATTTGATGAAATAACTTGTCAGCTATACAGTCAATCGTATTAATCTAATAATTACTCTTGTTAAGGCAATAAGTGAAATTGTTTCCATGAAAATTACCAAAATTGGTTATTGACCAGTTAAAATTTGTAGTACATTATTTTAAATTTAAAAAGGTAATCAAATGATTGGACTACCATTTAAGTTTAAAAAAAAATAAGTAGGGCCCCTCCCTACTTAGTAAAACAAAAAATACTGTGAAAAATTAAGATCACTTGGTATAAAAACATTATGAAAAAGAAAAACTTAATAATCTAACACCATTTGCCGTTTCTTGAACTTTCCAAATATTATATTCATATTTTTTAAATAATTTTCTACCAGAAACCACTACTGATGCTAATGATCCGAGTACTCTTTCTATCCCAAAGACATAACTACTCGCATGGTTGTAAGATTAATACGTTCTTCACTCCTCTCAGAATCTAAAAATGTTGATTTGTTGCAGGTTATGCATGCAAGGAGCGATGGACCAGAACTAGGGACAACCATAGGAAGGCATTAAGTCTGCGCAAGACAATCGCGAAAAGTTCTTCATCACTAGTCCATTTTGTCTCGCACACACAGCTTTCACACGTCTACTTGCTACGAAAACGCGAATGCTATTGTGAAAAATCCGATTGCTGCGGATACGGTGGACGCACTACCTCAAATTAATCCGTCCGATACGGACTTATGGACGCTTACCTTTAAAAGCCTTTAACATTTACAGAATTTAAGAGGAAACAAAAAATATTGCGCTGATAAAATAGAAAAAGATACAGAAAGAAAAGGAGTTGCACGTTTAAATCGTGCAAAAAGAGATTAAATGACAATATCCTACAATATTTACAACCTTTATCCCACAGATCAATGATAAAGGGACCCAAAATAACCTATCCTATGTACTTCATAATCATCATCAATTGTACACGCAAACGATACATCAACAAGCTTAGGAGAAAAGAAAATGATTATAAAATTTACGCAGTTAATCTATTTCTATTAAATCATTTATTAATTAATGTTGTTGTATAAAACATTTCAAAAACTATTTCTGATAAGCGAATCTTTAATTTTTGACTCGTCCAATATTAACAAAAGCAACGGAGATATAAACCGGTTACAGAAAAGTAGCTACTACTAGGTCGAAGGAAAAAAACTCATCAATCATATCACGAGTGCGTGTGTTAAAAGAAACAAACAGTGAATTTTTGAAATTGGGGGCGTAATTTATTTATAAATAAATAAATAATTTTATTTATAAATAAATAAATAATATCCAAATAAAACGTAATGACAAAATTATTTGTCGGATTTTGGATGAACCGTACAGTGATTATTTTGTCGTCTGTTTATTTTGTTTAATAAAAAAATAATTTAAATGAAAACTAACAGGAGACAAAACAAAAATAGCACAACATGAGATAGGTGAACCAACCAGAAAAAAAAACGCTTATAGTATTATAGTATTTGTAGACGTAAATAACGATAACTCAGAAAGTAAAAACACAGCAAAATATAATATTCGTAAAACAAAGTTAAATAAAAAAACAAGGGTGTAAAGAAAAAAAATGATTTTAAAACAACGTTACCGGCCACCTTTAAAAAGCATACGAAAGGTGTGGGTTGGTTATTACTTATTCTCATTACCACTTAGAGTTACTGTTATAACTTATTAACTTTTTAACTTATTTGTAATAATAAAGAGAAAGAAATACTTAAAAAAAAAAAAACACTAAATGTTGACTAAAAAAAAATTATTCGATTTTTTTTTTAAGGGTGTTGGGTTTGCCGCCAAATAGGGCACGTGACTCGTGTGTGTACCAGTAAGTACCTAACATTACGTAGTACATAGTATATACATTAAAGAACACCTATATATTATATTTAAATATTTGCTTAAAAATGTTTTCCAGGGCGTAAATAACCAATCGGCCGGTTAGGTTAGGTTAGGTTAGGTTATAACATCTACAACCGCTAATACTATTTCTCCTACTGCAAGTTCATCTACTAGTTCCCATTCTATTCAAAAAACGTCTACTACCTCCTATACTATTTCTACTGCCCAAACTACAGGTACTATTTCTTATTCTAGTATTACAATATCTACCGGTACCAGTTCTACTTATTCTACATCGTCCATTATCTCCCATAAAATCTATACTATTCCCACTACGTCTTCTAGTTCAGCAGCTAATCGCAAACCACTTGTAAAGACTCAAAAAGTAGTAGCCCGATATCAGGACGAAACTATACCTGCTTCTGAGTGGGGTCCACAACATATTGTCGCGAACGGTATCCACATCCAAGTTGGTTCGACCATAGGAACTTCCAGTCGTTGATGAACGAAAACGAAAGGACACCCAGTAACGACAATATAAATTCTAACTACGACCATAATAGACGAAACAGAGACGAGACAATGGAAAAATTGCAAGGGTTAGTCGAGCAATATATTGATCAATATTTTCAGCGACAACCAAATGCATCAAATATTCTAAATCATCCACCGCCATCGAGTACTCAAATTGGTTTGCAAGACGCAATTAGATTACTCCCATACTCTTTTGACGGAAGAGACGTTGAGCAATTGGAAATCTTCTTAGAAAAATGCGAGTTTGCGGTGGAATGCGTGGTCCCAGCAGCGGTACCACGATTGCTGCAGGCCATCCAAACTAAACTTACCGGAAAGGCCAGGCAAATAACAAAATTTAAACCTTTTGAAAGTTGGGAAGACCTTAGAGATGCACTGAAATCTAATTTGGAACCACAGCGCACAACTCCACACTTATATTTAGAACTTTATGCGACGAAGCAACTACCGGGAGAGGATATTTTGACCTATTCAATGAAAGTCGAAAAGTTACAAAATCAGATAGTAGAGCAGGAAACTTGTGATCAACCGGTGGAGGTTGCACAAGCGATAGAGCGAACGATCCAAAACCAAGTCATTCAAGTTTTTATGGAAGGATTGGGTAGTCTGAAAGATTTTATAAAGGCGCGAAATCCTAAATCGCTAGAAAAAGCAATCCAAGTCGCTCGAGAGGAGGAGCGAATAAGAAATTCGAACCTAGGCGCTAGGCAATTTTTAAAACCTTCTACATCAGTGCCTTCTAACTCTAGCCAATCATGCCATTCGTGTGGACGAAAAGGTCATTTTTCTAAATTTTGCCCACAAAATCCTTCTACATCAACCGGTAAAGGGAAACCGCAGAAGCCCTCAATTCCAAATCCAAATTCTACAGCTCCAGTTTGTAGGTATTGTAAAAATGAGGGGCACGTAATTGAAGATTGTATTAAGAGGAGGTATGCAAATTCAAAAAATAATCGGCAAAATTCGGAAAACACGAAACGACCTGTTCAAAGCGCACGCCCGGCCGGACAGCTGCAAGCCGCCATCGTCCAATTAGGAGAATCTACACATGCACCGCCCAGCTAAACGATGGTCAGGTGAAAGTACTCTGTTTCAATACTACTCCGAATCAATTAAATCTACTTCTAGATACGGGCAGTGACCTTAATCTAATTAAACTCAGCGTTCTAAATCCAAATGTGCCAGTAGAAGAGACTGAACGTTATAGTCTGACTGTTATAACTGAACAGACCATTCTAACTCTGGGAAAAACCTTCTTACCCATTCAAATTGCAAACCATTCAAACAACGCCAAATTCCATGTCGACATCCTAATTTCCCTATTAAGTTTGAAGGTATATTAGGTAGGCCATTTTTGCAATCCAATCAGTTGTCTGTCAATTTTCAAAACGAATGAGATAGTTTTACATGTAGAGAGAACATGTGAAATATCTCCGCGCTCTGAGTCTCAGAGTAACCTAACCTAACCTAACCTAACCTAACCTAACCTAACCTAACCTAACCTAACCTAACCTAACCTAACCTAACCTAACCTTAGAATTTATGGGTTAGGTAAAGTCAATAACCTGCTAAAATCTTTTTTACGTGATAGAACTTAAAAAGTTAAAATTGATGATTGTTCTAGTGAAACTCGAGGCATAACTTCTGGAGTACCACAGGAATAATAATACTGTTGTGTTAGATCCTTTATCATTTATAATTTTTCAAATGATCTGAATAAAAACAAACATAGACACACAATTACTAAGCTTTGCGGATGATACTGCTATTTTATTATCTAAACCAACAATTGGCAATTTATACTAGGAGTCAAATAAGATTTTAAATAATGTGTACGCTTGGTTTTGTAAGAATAGGTTATCTGTAATTAAATATACATACTAAAATCAAATTTTATATGCTTTGTTAAATAGTCATTTTCAATTAAAATTTCTTGGTCTAATCATAGATTATAGACTTAAATGGGGTAGTTGTATCGATATTACATTAATAGTACTAATTTGAAGGACATTTGTCTACATATTTAATGAATCTTATAAAAGAGTTATTTCGTGAAATCAATTTTTTTTTTATAGTATATCCCTTTGGGGATGAACTTTAATCAATCTGAAAATTTTAAATCATTTAAAAAATATATTAAAAACTTAGATTTATCTGAGGTCAAAAATGTATAAGAAGATATATCATTGTTCTAATAAAAAAATATGTATGTATTGTTTTATATTATGTATAATATAATTTATAAGAACTCGCTTCCCAAACACAAGTTTAGTATTAGGGAGTGCGGAAATATTGTTATCTAATTATTAAAATTATGTATATTTTGTATTGTACTATGTCAATAAATTTATATTATTATTATGTATTAAGTAAATAAGTCATTAGCTGATCGTAATGTACTTACAAGCTCGGAGCTATTCCTTAAGGAGAATTACATAGCTGAATCTGTAATTTTTTTTAATATTCCAAATTTAAAATGACCAATCTCAATATCTAATCAGACATCGCCTAATAACCCAATGTGTAGTAGTAATTAGCAGTAAGCAATAGCTATAAATTTTAAGCCTTATGCTTTTAATAAAAAAAATCATTAATCGATATCGTCCACCGTCAGACGGCAGGACTAAGTTACAAAAATTGTTATATTAAAACAAATCTCCAATGCTGAAACGTATAAAATTAATTAATAACACACGGGTACCCCACCTTTAGAGGACGGAGAAGTACGATTAATGAGGAGAATTTTCTTTAACTTATCAAATGTTGTTGCACCTAACGATATGCAGCGCAAGCTATAATTCATTACATATTTTTCACACTCCCGCTAACGTATAAGTATTATTTCATAAGCACGGCTACAGCTATAGACTTACTTATAGATTATGTATTTAATTAATTACGTGTTTTTATTTAATCTGTATATGCAAGATATATTAATAAAATACACGTAGAGTCTGTAATGCAAATAGTATAACAGCGCGACCTGTCTGCGATCATCGTTCTTAAAAACTAAGAAAAAAATCGCCCTCCTTCTAAAAATTTTTAAATCTTACTGAATACATTATTGGGATATTTTATTCTTCTTCCGATTACAATATTTTATATTTTGAATTGTAGGATATGATTTATTTTTTAGCAATGGAGGTATATTAATTAAAAGGTACTATTATTTAATAGTATGATATTTTGATTAAATCATTTATGATTTATAAATGAGGTGTTATCATTTTTATTTTAGTTATTCATTAATAGATAACAATTAATTTTTTTTATTTTTATGCAATTACTTATTTAAATAGGTACTTGAAACAATAATTTTATTTTTATTAAAATACAAATATGTGTAATAATATTAATTAAATGAAAATATATTCATATAGTAATTAAATATTAATGCTATTTTTAGAAAGCATTATATAATACAGTATTTAAATATTAATTTTTAAAGTGCTGGTTGTAACTTGAAACTTTTATAACTTTTCAGCAATAATATAATTAGTTAGAAATCATGACTTTCTAACATTAAACTTTGAACAGCTTTTTCGCGGTTTTCAAGATCCAATAAAAACGCATCCTTTATTTTGGATTTTTTTAACCTAACCTGTAAAACGGTTATTGCTTTGCTTATACTTTTATAGCATAACCTAAAATATTACAAAATTTGAATTAACGTCGAGGTTATTCGGACACGAATTAAAACTACATACGATTATACTAATTTTCTGTTTTTAATTTATGTTTGTTGATATTTTTAAGAGTAAAGTACTTTCCTACTTTAAAGTTTTACCAATAATGTTTCCTATATCCGCCAAGCTTAGATATAGGAACATATTTAGCATGACTCTTAACGGTATTAATATTGAAAATTCAAAGTTCCTAGCTTTTAAACTACAGATGGTAATTGGAATACATACAGGTAATAATTATAGCTTAATCTTATACAATTCTTCAGAAATGTGTATTAGCATATTTTTGTAAAATCCTGATTTGTCTATACAACATAAATTATAGTAATAGACACAAACAATCTCAGTGGCCACAAACACGTGTTTATTAAACTTGTACAACACCCTCACTATTATTAAAGTTGTTTATTTTCTAGGTATTTTCCAAAGGTGTTTTCTAAAATGGTGGATATTGGTATTATATCAAGAATTACCAGCACAAACTTAACCTCAAGGTTCATTGCAAAACTACTAACAGTCTTAAGATGGAGAAGTACCAAATCTCCAGTATCCTTTAAAGCAAACTTTGGGCTAAAATTTAAATAAAAAGGAATGCGTGAATTAATCCTTAAAGAATATAGTATAGTGTAACTATGATCCTTTTATTTAGGGGATAAGATTTAAATTTAATAAAAAAAAGGGAGATGTTATGTTATTAACTTATGATGTAAAATTGTTACTGAAATTTGTTGCTATTGTTATGTTGAGTTCAAAGTAAAATGAAAACATCATAGGGCCTCCAAATATTTGTCCATATAGTTTGTATATGCATTCAGCTCTAGTTACACTATTATTGTATTCTAATACTATTAAAAAGCTATTTTTATTATTGTGTTCATTGATGATATTAACTTTTCCTAATGTGTTAAGGAAAAAAAACAAACAAATCTCCAATGCATCCAATGTGCTCAAAGCGTGGATACACCAAAATCACATAGCATCAATATTGTTTGTGCACAAATGGACTGAAAACAAATCTATTCATTACAATATTTTTGGATGTAAATTTGTAGTTAACTATAATGTATGGTGTTTTTATTTGTTTCAGCTTACTGTGCTTGTTGTATTTTGCAAATTTTGCTTTTGTTCACCTGCAACTTACCAAAGAAAACCAAACAGCATTTTTAAAAAAGCTTTTTTAAAAGCTACCTTTATTCTTGATCCAAAAATTAATAATCCTGCAGTACCTGCTTATATTGAATATTTTGCTTTTGTTCATCTGTGACTAATCATAGTAAACCCAATATCATTTTTAATAAAGCCTTTTTAAAGGCTTCTTTATTCTTTGTATAAACATTAATCATCTTGCTTACCTATATTATTTATATTAATATTTAAACATTTGCATATTAATTTTTAACTGCTTTTTTTGGAAATTGAGATTGAATTTTTTTAGATTTATTTTTCCATACTACAATATTTTTTACTAATTATGGCCAACAACAATGTCAATGGAATTGAAGAAATTAATGCTGTGGTTCCAGCTGTGATGATAGATCATGACTATGCACTACCAGGTATTATTTCTAAAAATTAATAATTTTTGTTCAAATTACATTTTAATTGTTCTCTCACAAAGTTCCAAGATTGGACCAAGTTGCAGAACAACAGCAAGTTCAACAAAATCTAAGGCCTGTCACATACACATTGATTCCTGGAGTACACCGAAGAGAGGAATTAGTGAAAGACAATTTTGGATTTTATTACTTTAGAAATAAATCAACAGAGGAAAAAATGTAAGTTGCTTAATCAATAATCATTATATGAAGTGAAATGTTTTATATTAATAATAATACATTTAGAAAATTGTATGCAAACAAATTTAGGGAAGGAAGTTAAATAATAAATTGTTAAAATATTATGTTATAATGAATTAATTAATGTTTAAACATCACGGTATGTAATTTAGATTTTTGAGATGCAAAGAGCATAATACTAATGGATGTCGATCTACTGCATGGATACACACAGATGCAAATGACAATAGGTTTACCTTAAGGAAAGCTCATAACCACCAAAGAAGACATGACGACACACAGAAGAGGGAATTAAGGAACAGGCTTGGTAATCAATGTGTTGATCATAATCCTAGACCATATTCAGCTCGATTTCTGTACATGGTAGCCATTGCCGAGTAAGTGAAAAATGTATAATAAGTATATCACTGTCCAAACAGTTAACCAATAAAATTGTTTACTAAAAATAGTACTCATAATAGGATATGGAAATGTGAGGGAATTAGAACTATTATTCTGATTTAATATTGTTAATTGTTCTTGACTTTCAGCTATCAAGAAGGAGCCGGCGACTAGACTTTTTTGCAAGCAGCAGATAGGATGCGAAGGATCAGGAAACAAGTTTTCCCGCCTACACCGAGAAATCTTTTGCACTTACATCAGCTACTACAACTTGAAGAAAACCAGGAATTCAGTTTAACATTTCAAACACCACCCAATTTGTGAGTAAAAGAAAGTTAATTATTATTTGTTTAATTGTTATGTGATAAAATTGAGTTTATTATTATTATTATTATTCATACAGATTTTATCAAGGACCGCTTATGGTGAATGGAGTCTTTGCGGGACTACTATTTTGCAACACAGCCTACTTGGAAGAAATTGTGGAAGAACTCACAAATGTATGACAAAAATATTGCCTACATTACTTAACTTTTTTTAATTTTATATTTTTTTATTTTCCTAGGTAACAGTAGCAGGATGTGATGGAACATTTAAAACTACACCAAAAACCACAGATAACGATTGCTACCAGCTTTTTACATTCCAAGTCGTGTATAAAAATGTGGTGTGTAAACTATGTAATAATGTTAAAGTAAACATAATTAATATAATTTGTATACTTCCTGTTAATAAAAGTATATTATACTTCACTTATGCACAAAGGTTACATATGTAGATATAATATTGGTCACAAATAGTACAATTTTAAATAAACAAATCTTATCTAACTAGTTGGTAGTAGTTTTACCAAAGTAGTTACAAAAACTGTATTTTTTTTTTTTACTTTCAGAGTTTTCCACTTGTTAATGCGCTGTTGACTGGGAAGACAGAAGAAATTTACAGAGAGCTCTTCAGGTACATACGGAACACTGTTCCTTTGCAATATGAGAATGTCACCATTATCACGGATTACGAGAGGGCACTAATAAATGCAATTGAAGGCGTTTTGATGGAGTCTACGCATCAGGGCAGCTATTTTCATTTTTGCCAGGTAATATTAGTTTGTCTTAATTAATATTAAAAATCTTAATGGGGCTACTTCACTAGAAATAGAACTCCATACATATTTTATGTATATATTTACTCGAATGTATGTATATTCCTTTTATTTTTATTTATGAAGATTCTTTAATCGTTTATATTATAATGCTCTCCGGCAATATAATAACAATGAATAAATAAACAAAACTTAGCATATTACTGTCAATATTTATATTTGTAGAAGAATGTGTAATAATATTTTATATGGTTATTGTTTAATAAATGTATTATGCTATTCTAGGCGATTCTTCGGTATACAAGAAACAAGCAGGTTGGTGTCTTCAATTTGGTGAAAGAAAATGCTTTTGCTGCTCGAATTTTTAGGATGGTATGTGTATTCTTTTTGTTAAAAAAATAAATCAATAATTACTTTTACCGAGGATTTGTTTTGTAGGTACTCGCATTACCTTATCTACCACCGCACAGGATTGAAAGAATTCCATCAATGGTTGATGGATTCAACGCTATAGTTCTCTATATGCTCCAAGATGAAGATGTGGCCTACCAGTTCCATTCTTTTATTTATGATTACCTGTATCGATTCTGGTTTGTAGAAATTGGACCTGATAATATTTCTGTATTCAGGAGAGACATTAGGACAAATAATTATTTAGAAAGTTACCATTCAATGCTATTGCAAATTATGAAGCCTCATCCTAAAGTATGGGAGTTTATTGGTAAGTTCTTATGTAAGGTCTATTAAAATATTAAATTTTTATACAGTTGAATACATATTTTTAATTAACGATAGAACTGATATTAATCTATTTAATCTTTTTATAGATCAATTGAGGTTTTTAGAAAACCAAAGCGAGGTTGAATTTAAGCAAGCTCGGAGCAACCTCAGAGTAAGTAATAACTTAGAATATGATTAAGTCCATGATTTATTTTAATGTACTAAATTTAATTGCAGATCCGTGTTGGTGTTTCAACAAGAACAAGGGAATCCAATACAAGAGCAATTGAAGAATTTTTGGAAGAAATGACACAAGACTATACAGAAGGACGGATTCAAACATTTTTACGGAGAGCTGGTCATCGAGTTGATGGATACATAACTCAAGAAATTGGCCCTTATCCAGGTAATTAAATTTTTTTTATGACATGACGTTGTAGTAATTCATATTTGATATGATATTATAATTGTAAAAAATTCTACATGTCTTAAGGGGAACCAGATATGCTGCTACAAGAGGTTGTAGAGTAAAGAAAATAATGTTGAGCAACAGATCAGGAGTCAAATGAGGATAGTATAATAGTTGCTAGAAACCTCAGGGTGAGTAATAATTTGGAATATGGTTTAGTCTTATTATTTTAATGTATTAAAATTAAATTATTCTATATTCAATAAATGATACATGACTATACAGGACGGATTCAAACATTTTTACGGAGAGCTGGTCATCGAGTTGAAGGATATATAACTCGAGAAATTGGCAATTAACTAGGTAACTTGTAACTTCTTAAAAAATATGTGATAACATTCGTGCAATAGTGCACAGGTATAACCGTTTTTTTTTTTTGGAGGGGAATTGTTCTGTAGCAATACCAAATAAATATTAACCTACATACTTTGTACATTTGGAATGGCATTATGTATTTTCAAACATTGTTTCTGTAAAAAAATTTAAAAGTGCAATTATATTACTTGTGAACAATGCTATTCATTTATTGATATTTTGTAATGATTTATTTATAGGTCGACTTAAGTTGAGTTTTACCATTCCAAATTGACTTCTACCATCATTCAAGCTGGAGGAAATAGTTTCAAGTAATAGCTCTTAACTATTGATCAAACCTGTTTAATTTCAATAATTATTTGTACCAGAATCAAAACTATATAATGAGTTATTCTTTATACTGTTTTTTGAAAATACATTACACTTTGTTTAATAATAAAAAAACTGTTATTATTGGTTATTTAAATTTTTGTCTGCTGTAAAACCTATGTATAAAATAACAATCTGTGTATGTAGTACACAACTGTAACAATATGACAAAAAAATTATTCCCATCTAAAACGCTACTATATAGTTTAAATTACACCACCAGTTCAGTACATATATTCACAGTACATCATTATTGCTTTACACAATTTATAAATGTAACATAAATTAATAGCCAAATGTTGACCCAATACATTTTAAATTCATATTATTTTCTACCCATATCTTATTTATTGATATTTAATAATTATGTGTGTGGAAATGAAAACATTTAAATATAATGTAATGATTAGACAACAGAATTTTGAGTTGCTTAACAAAATAACTGTTTTATTGCATGAAATGGACAATTGTAGATTTATAATTAACCAGTGTATTATTTTAAATTTTATTAAACATTTTGTAAAGGATGTTATTATAATGCTTTTTACAAAAGTTAAATAAATAATAACAATATACAATAATTGCTCTAAAACAAAACGATGGAGTCTATACAATCAGGCTGCAAATTTTATTTTTGCCAGGTAATATTAGGTTATTTTGACAGCAATTTAATAAAAAATCTTAATGGATACTCTGTAAAAAAGGCTATTAACCAAACTATGGGGCTACGTCACTAGAAGTAGAATTCTACAAGTTTTGTATATGTATATATATTTACTCAAATGTATGTGAACTCCTTAGATTTGTATTTTTGAAGGTTCCGTAATCAATAGTTTATATTAAAATGCACTCCGACAATTAAAAAAATTAATAAACAACATATTACTGACAATATTTATATTTGTAGAAGAATTTGTAATCATATTTTATACGGCATAAAACTTTAAAAATTATGTTACAATATTGATAGTAATTTTAGAAGTAAATAGTCTAATTAAATTGTTATTCAAATTACAAAAAAAATGTGTTCAACAAATCTAATATAGCATAGTAGTTAGTAATTAATAGCATATCTGTTTCAAGGTGTCTTATTTATTTTTATGCAAACATCAGAGAACGAATAAAAATAACATTTTTATACATCAAATTAATTTTAATTGAGAATATTTCACACTGAGTAAATAGAAAACTAAGTTTTTGACAGTTATAATATATTTAACGTATTTTAATACTTATTTATTATTTACTACTATCATTAGAATTTAGATAACAGATTTATGTTGTGTGATATGAATGCGAGGAATACATGTATTGTACAGTTCTACTCATACTTCAAACACTACAATATTTGTCATTTTTGGATAATTTAATTAAGTTGGTAACACCGTCTTATCAGAATTATTGTAAATCGGACCCTTATCATTTTTCGGCTAACTGCCGATCCCCGTCACAGGTCTACAGATTTTATTGTAACTGGAAGTGATAAAATCACTTTTAAATAAACGCTTCGAAATTACTTAGATTTTGACTATCATCATCATTATCACTGTCGCAGGACTGAGTTGTATCAGTGTCATGATCGCTTTCGTATACATAATCTACATCCGAAACATCTGAATAAGCGATTTCATCATATTCCTCTAAGAAAATTCTAATTCGATCTTCATCACAAGAACTCATTTTTAAATTATAATGTCGAAAATATACAACAAGCAATATAACTGTTGAATTTCGTCTAACAAATTTAAAAAAATATGTTGTATGTGATAATATGTGATAACATGTGCTAGTATGTCGACCATGTAATAACGTTTTTTTTCACACACGCGAACAGTGGCATCGGTCATTATGACCGATATCAGTTTTAAAAAACGAATTATCGCGTAAATCTGATATAAATATACAAAATGACACAACGAACATTACTCTTAACAGTTAATTGAAAGATATCATGAAGTTCAAGTGGATAAGGGGTTCCTAAAATGTGTAACGCTAAAACCATAAAAAATTGCGGTCGAAAAGACTGATGCCGGGTTAATAATGTTTTACAGAAAACACGCTAATAGTATAATTATAATCAGTAAAATGATCATGGTCGCTAAGTAATTACTATGATACATATTATATAATAATAAAAAATAATAGGTTGTTCATTACTTTAATGACAAAATTAATGGCAAACAAGGTGACTTTTATAGTAAAAAATGTATGATTATGTATTACTTAAAATTAAATGTGCCTCACCTCTCATCAAACACCGTTCCCTTTCCTAAATTAAAATAACTACTGTTAATTTACAAATAAATATAGAAAATGTATAATACTGCTAACCAAAATACCTAAATTGTTATGTTCAATGAAATTTTCCATTTTAAATATTTGTGTTGCAATGATATATTCTTCTGTTTCTTCTTCTAGTTCACCTAATTCATCTATATCTGATAAATCTCCTCGAAGACGTTCTTCAATTTCATTTAGATTTAACGTCATGGTATTTTACTAAAAGAAATATTACTAATTTGTCAAAATCAATTTTGTGTTATTACACAGAACCTAGCCCCAATGATGCCATATGGAATGATCCATTGTCATCACAGTATCGTAAAAACTAACAATCACACAAGAAAACAAACTATACCATTATAATAAACAATACATTTTAATGCAGAAAAAGTATTCGTATATAAAAAATATGTTTAATACTTACCATTAAAAATGTTAGATGATGTAACAAAACGCTGCTACTAAAAAAGTATATATTTTTTCAAAACAATTATAATAATGTTATCAGAAATTAAAAAAACCGTTAAGACCTCCTCGACTTATTACTATAGAAAATAAACTTTCATGACTATCTTGATTAAGCCTGTGAGTAAGAATGTAAGATATATCATATTTTTCCATAAAATCTTTGAAAAGTAATTGAGTAGATTTAATAGAAATTAAAATACCTTTTGAAATGTTAGCAGTGTGTTTTTACCTTTGCATCTCATTGAATATATTAACTTATACGTATTGTCTAAACAATTATTCTGGTCTTCTAAATTTAAGCCATATGGCTTTTTGGTACACAATGTTTCAGATGGTATATATGAGTTCATTATATCGAACCAATTACTTATGGTTTCAATAAACTGTCCAGTATTTTTAGATAGTGCCTTGTCTGAACCAGTTTGTAATGAACTAAAGCTGTAGTAACACTATGGGACAGTAACTGTGCTGCTAATCCTACATTTCGTCTTTCAGCCATTACACATTCTAAATGTTTTGGAGATAGTTTATGACAAACTGTTATTTCTGTTTTTGTTACATTTAGTAGCTCTTTTAAAGGTGTTGCATTTATATTACTTTATGTTTGTATTACTATTTAAATAAAACATTTTTACTTTTTACCTAAATTAGTAGACGATTTCAAAAATTGGCTGTCAAGTATAAATTAGTTTTACCGCATCTTACATCTGTATTCTGTATTTAAAGAATACAGGTTTATGGGCTTTGTCTTCAATCTTGTCTTTTAGAAGATATTAACAAAATTTGGTACCTAAAGGATATATTAGTATTACAGCAAACAAACGGAACATATGACACTTGTAGTTTTAATACCTAACATAAATAACTAGAATAAAACATATATTTAATTTTCAAGTTTCCACACAAATCAATATATGCATAATAAGTAGATAGTCCATAGTGAACCTATTGCCTAATTAATCTGGCAATAGGTTCACTAGGTCTTTTTCATGTTTAAAACGAATAAAAAATTACCAAAGATCGACAATGAACCAACAAAGATTGAACGCATTATCAACATTAAGTATTAAAAACCAATTAACAACAGAAATGGAATTTGAAGACGTCATAAAGACATTCTCTGAAAATAAAGCCAGACGTAAACATATGTAATACTGAATCAATTTGTTAATTTTTTTTTTTCTATATTATTAATTATTTCATCATAATATATCAATACTATGAGTAGTGTATAAAACAAAAGTATAGTAATAAGTGTTTGCAAAAGGCAAGGCGATTAATTATTATTGGTGACCAAAAAAAAACATTATGGAAAGGGACGGCCAAAAAATTTGCCTAGGGGCGGCAAAAAGCTAAATACGCCACTGCTTCGATGCGAATTTGTGGGTAGTATGTTCAAACCAGTTATAGCGGTTTAGAAGATATTGTGGGACCAGCAATAATGTACTTAAAATTTAATATTTAGTCTTGTGCAGGGTGGATACGATAAGGGTTGATCGTCTGTCGATAAAAATGTGCTGTCATAGTTACCATATGTCATATATATATTTCATATATCGTAATTAACGATATTATGAAATTATTTTCATTACATGTTGACTGTTGATTCACTCACACATAGCAACCTAGAAACTGACTACGGCCAAAGTGTAAATTTACCCTATTTTTGGGGTTTTTCCTTAATTTGACTACAGATTTTTGAGAAAATTGTATATGTTATAGTTCCATTTTAAATCTACCTTTGGTTTAATTTTCAGATCTAAATCTCTAAAACTTGGCTTGAAAAAGTGAAATAAAGAAAAAAATTCTATCCCTTTAAGGGGAAAGGGTTTATGATATTTTTTTGGTTTGTTAATGTTTATCGATAGTACAATGTTTGAAGAACAATTCATAAAAATTTGGAACTTTTTCGACTATTTATTTCGACATTGTATTTTTAAGTAGAAAAATGTATACATTTTTTGAGTGTTTTTCTCGATTTTGATGGGGAAGGGGTGACTTTTTTAAATTTTAAGCCCTCTCAAGTTCCTTCCAAACATGATTTCTGATCTATAAAGTTGCTACACGAAGAAATCGGTTCAGCGGTTTACGAGATATCGTGGGCCCAGACACAAAAAAAAAATTAAAACATCATTGTAATAACAATACCTTCTCAGTTCCGCACCGAAGCTAAAATAAATTTGCCCTTATCTGGCTCAAATATATATTGTTAAATATATATATTTTTTTAAATTGAAACCAATACTTACAACCTGGTACATTATGGTTGTAACAATAATAATAATACTGATAGTGGTATAATATAATTAATTAATAAACCATATGTGTGTAAGAAACAATTTTTTTTTTAATTCTGAGTAAGACAAAACCAAATCAAAATTTAATTGTGAAAAGTGTCAATCAATAAATTAAATTTGTTTTGTTTCAGAGGAAGAAACAGTAGCAGAGATGGGTAAAAATAAATTTCTATAACCATTGAAACGGTCCTTTTCAGGCCCAACACATACAAATTAAGTATATCATAGCGCCGTACCATACAGTAGACAAAATAAAGGCCTCTGATTGGCCGACCATCAGAGCGCGGAGTCAGTAATTAAAAACTCGTTTTTCAGCCGAGTCTACAACCACGAAAGAGCATTTTCATGTCTCGCTGAAGTACCGAATAAATATAGATTAGTTGTGGAATTATTAATTTTTAAAAAAAATATTACATGGAGCTTCCAGTTCACGGACTTTAGTAAAGCTTTTGACTCGGTTATTCATAGCCGTCTTATCTTGACGCGGTCGCATCGCGACTCCGGTGGTGGTCGAGTGCTAATCACACTCGCCACCGCCGGATGGCGCCCTTGCCCGCTTTTCCCTCCAGTCGTCCGACAGGCCGCGCTCGCCGGATGGACGGGTTGGCCGCAGCCGCCGCCGCCGTCGACCACACACTTCGATTTCGACCGAAGAACGTCTTGACGACACGTTTTGTTTTTATTTTGTTTATTTCATTGTATTAAAAAAAATTGCTACTTAATACCTAAACACCTGGCTACCCTCAATTAACCCTCTCCTGACCGTAACAACATCAATCTCTGAATTAGAATCACTCGGTATTGGGATCCTTTACTATCCTGGCTCCAATCTTATCTTATTCCAAGAATGCAATTTGTGAGAATTCATGGTGCTACTTCTGACTTGTATATAACTCCCTCTGGAGTCCCCCAAGGAGGACATCTTAGTCCTCTTCTATTCATCATTTTCATCAACTCAATTAACAGTTACCTTTCATTCTCCAAAGTCCTTCTATTTGCTGATGGCATTAAAATTTATTCTAAAGTTACTTCCATCTCCGACTGCCGTCAACTTCAGTCAGATCTCGACTCTTTTTGTCTCTGGACTCAGCGTATTGGCCTTACACTCAATCTTGACAAGTGCTATAGTATGACATTCCATAGAAAGCGAACTCCTATCAACTTCTTTTATACCCTCAATGGCTCTCTTCTTGATCGTGTTTCTTGTGTCAAAGACCTTGGAATCCATCTAGTTCCTTCTCTCTTTCGAACAGCATATTAATATTGCAGTTGGTAGAGCCCTAAAAGTTCTGGGTTTCATAAAGCGCAACACTACCCTTTTCACATCCCTCACTTGTCTACGTTTCCTCTATTTCTCTCTTGACCACTCTATCTTGGAATATGGAACAGTTATATGGCACCCTTATTTGGCTAAGAACCAACTACGTTTGAAGCGAGTACAAAACCGATTCCTGTCCTACGTTGCTTTTCTGCTTAAGATTGATCACCCGCCCCATGACTATTTGTCCATTAGATCTTCCTTAAATATCCCTAGTCTTACTTCTCGCCGTGTAGATGTTGATCTTTCATTTATCACCTCTCTTCTTAATGGCTCAGTGGATGCCCCTGACCTTCTCTCTTCTATCTCTTTCCGCGTTCCCGTGCATTATACTAGAAATCACTCTCTTTACCTAGTCCCCTCTCACAGTACCAACTACTCTCATAACCATCCTTTGCATAGAATGCTCCGTCTACTCAATAACTCCTAGATCCGTACATGTTATTCTGAATTATTATATATTAACATAAGCTATTTAATTTTTAGTCGTATTGTGCAATAGCATTTAATGTTTATCATTTTTCTGTAATATCACCTTAATCACTATTATTATTGTAATTTTTTTTTTTGTGCTTAACTTGTTATTGTATCACTTTGAATTGCCGATTAGCGTTAAATAAATAAATAAATAATTAGATCAATGTAAATATAAGTTTAAAAATTAAAAAAAAAAAATCATTGGAAGTGTCACTAATGAGTGGTTTCTTCCATCAAAATGTATTCATGTAATTTATCTCTACTTTTATCATATATGCTTATTGTGCTCATTGTACAGAAAAAAAAATGTTATCAAAGAATAAAGTAAATATATTGTTCTGAAAAACCGAGTAGAGTTAATCATAGAACAAAAGGAGTAAGGTCCTACGGCAATAACCGGAGAACCGCTTCACCATTTAAAATAATATATAATTTTTTTTTTAGCGGCGAGAGTGGAATGCCACCACATAAATTAAGATTTAATATAAAATATTTATTATTATATATTAATAATATATATAATTATTATTTCAAATCAGTGTTGAGAAAGTTCATTTTCAAAAGGATCTCGTTCCAGATCCAGTTCCTCTAAAAAAGAATTCGTTCCTTTTTCTAACCAAGTTATTTAAGAAATTATTATTATTATTATAAATTTTATTGTGAGGTTAAAACTATCTTGTGATTTCAAGATATCACGTTTTTCGTTAAATTATTTGTTTAATATCATTGAAGGCTATATTAATACCAGATTAATATATTAAATATTGAAATAATTCTGTAATACCCTTAAAAATGTTGATTTTAATTTTCATAATGAATCTAAACATCGGCGATTATGTTTGGGTTTCGATTAGAACATTTTAGATTTAAATATGTACTTTCAATAATTGTCTTTTTATTAATATAATGATGTTTATCCTATGATATGTATTCCAAACGCTAAAAATGTAAATTATTTATACAATAAGTTCAGATGACTTTGTCAGGGGAACTTTAAAAAAATTAAAATAAATAATGATATGTATATATGTATGATATGTTATTTGTTTATTATAATTAGTGTGACCAGACGTCCCGATTTTGGCGGGACAGTACCGATATTCAAGCAGGTGTCCCGCTTAATATGGTGATCAAATCGGGACAGTAAAATGTACCGACTTTTAATCGATGTCCCGATTTCAAACCAAAGTTATTTTTTTCTTATTTTCACTTTTGGTGTGTATATTTTGTGTTCCATCAGATCACATCAGTTTATTTTGTACAGTTTCTATAATCTATACTGTGATATCACTTATTATCATAGAGACCTAGACATTGGTTTTTATCACGTTATGATCTGGACTCTCAATCGGCTATAGGTAACCACGGTTTTAGAAATGAAACGCAAGTGGTTACAACTGATAAAAAATCTCCTTTATTACTCAAATCTATTACATCAAATGATAAATACTAAGTATTAATAATTTTTTTATCTGTATTAAATATTTTATAAATTTGTATTAAGTATATTTAAATTTGGTTTTTATCCTTCTTTGATTATAATTATAAGTTTACTTGTTATAATATTTAATACTTGTTTTTTAAAGTTACATTTTGTTTTTATAATTTTTTTGTTAAGTATATAATATACTTAATTTTATTAAGGTATTAATAAAATAAATATTTTAAGTTCAATGAAAAATTGATTTAAATTTTGATTTTTATCCTATTTTGATTATGATTTTTTTTTTGCAATGTCTAATTTTAGCATGAAGAAATAAAGGTGTACTCAAAACCAATTATTAAGGGAAATTAAATCCTCCTACGAGTATTATTTTATGAGGAGGGATACCCTACTTCCTCTAGTTCCTTTTGAATACTTGTCCCGCCTTTATAGAATTTTGATCTGGTCACTTTAATTATAATAATTTATATTCTGTTATACTCGTTTTACAATATCATGTATTCTATGTTCAATTTGTATTAGACGTAAATTTTGTACACTCTTTGCCCTTTGGGCGTAAATAAATAAATAAAATAAATAATTATATTACAATATCATTATATATATATATATGTGTATAAAAAGAAAGGTGTTCGGTCACTACATGATAAATAACAATAATAATAATTATTATTTGAATACTTTTTTCAATAGAAAATTTAGTTATATAAAAAATGTTTTTGGTTAAAAAACAAAATTTCATAAAAAATGTTCCAATTGACATGGTGACATTTACCGGTAATGGTGGAAATCGTGGTGAGGTGCTTTTTGATTCTTGTGTCTACGATTTTTTCGAATAGTTCGCCGGGTGTGTTGTTGAGCATGCACAATGGTCGGTACAATGACGGTTCTTCCAGTAATTTATGGCCTTATCTAATGAGTACCAGCCTTGCCTTCTTCCATATGTTGCGAGAAGTACCTTGCGTCCTGTGTTGATGCTTGGGGAACAGACTGTCGATCACATGTTCTATCCTTCCTGTAGTGTGTCTGACTGGTAAGAGTCGGAGTCCACCATCTTACATAGTTCTGGCCTCGACAGTTCTTTTGCTTTTTTTATGGCTTTTGTCAGTTCCAATTTCGCTTTCTTGTAAGCTTCTTTGTGTTGTATACAGGCATCTTCCTCTAACCGTCTACGTTTGCGTTGGTATACTCTGCGAAGGTGAATGCCATGGGATCAACTAGAACAGGAAGAGCCGCCTCCAAAGCAACCAGCTATGACTACCGCTCCGCAACCAATAGCTGGGAGTAACGAGGTAAGAACAGAATAATTTAAGGTCTCATACAATAGTAATGGTGGTTTTTGATGGTCTAGGTACCGAGCCAGGAAACGATACGCCCTTTGGTCGAGGAGCGTTAGACAATTAAGCGGACCAGGGTGTGTACCATTTGGAAAAAAAAATCGCCGTTAGAACACAATATACGGACGGTTCGTATGTACGATGGAAAAAATGGTATATAATATTACATGTAAAAATATTTTGTGTCTGTATACCCTAAGACGATCGTATACCTAAAAAAATATGTTCCGTATACGGATTGTTTCGTATACGAATCGATAGTTCTAACGACGCGTTAAAAATAGATTATGATACTAAACTCCTCATATTAGAACAATTCTATACGGATCTCCAACGGATGGTCATAGCCATGTGAACCGGGTTCCGTATAGTCTTATCGTATGCCTTGCCATATTACCATCAATTACGTTATTTTATATAAGAAGTATTGAAATATGATTAATATTTTTAATAATAATTATTATTATTAATAACAATAATTATTAATAATTAATAATATTTTGAATAATAATAATTTGAATAAATGCATTATTTAAAAATGTATGGTTTTATGTCCTATTTAAAATAATAACCGCATTTTTATTATTTTAGCAATAACTTAGGTTTATTTAGGAAAATTTTAAGTAAAACAATATTTAATCTAAATGGGAGATATTAGGAAATCATTAATTGTAATTTTTATTGACGTTTAATAAAGGTCACAAATATAATCTTAATCGTTAATTAATATAAATATTAATATTTTTGGGGTTAATATAGTTGTTAATATAAATATAAATTAATACTTATATTAATTAAAAATAAAATTTGTAGCTTAGTTCGTTATAACACTGAAGGCCTCAAAATGTCTTAAATAAGAACTAGAAATGCAACAAAAAATAAGAAAGCAATATGGTGATACGCACATTTTTAAAAATAATTTATTTTTTATAATATTCATAGTAGTATTTGCGACCACGCAATAGATAATATGCAAACACAAAATTAATATTTATGTACAAGTTATATATTATATTAACCATTTTCTTTGTATTACAATTTCGAATATTTGAACTATGAAGTTGTATTTGTAAATTAGATTTGCGACGTCAATTTACGGATTTTAAGCGAGTGTACTCAGTATCCCGGTTCGGTTCATGATTCCCATATTTGGAATCAAAGCAATGTTAAGGAGCTCATGGAATATTAACATAAAAATGGAACGTCATACATGTTATATGGTGTGTTATTTATTTGCACGAATTTGTAAAATAAATTGAATTGTTTATAAAATAAAAATCAAATAATAAAGCAAGTAAAACTAAATATTTCATACAAAAATTAAATTCATTTTTATCAAGGGGATTCAGGTTATGCACTCCGACCGTGGTTGATGACACCATTTTTAAACCCACTTATCGGGTCCCGGAACCTGCATACAACGGGACGTTTTGTCGTGTTAGATCTACCATTGAGAGATGCAATGGAGTTTTGAAGATGCGTTTTCGGTAAACTATTTATATATTGTTATTATGGCTGTTGGGCTTGCATATAATATAATTTACTTATATAATTAATGATTAAATGTATAACAGATGTCTCCTCAAACACCGAGTACTACATTTCTAAATAGCAAATAATTTGACGTTGTATCTTATAAAATACACCTTTTTAATGTAATAAAAATTTGTACATAATTTAAATAATTTGTTATCATGACTAATGCATAATACATTCGTATTTAAACTATATATACAAATTTTTTTTTCTGTTTATATTTTAGAACAATATAACATAAAATACATTTTTTATTTAGATGGAAGTAAACATATTGTTGGCTGTTATCACTTTTCTTTTTAAATACAATATAGATTATTCTGTAGATGTAATGTAGAGGCGTAATTAAGGGGGGAGATTTGAGTGATTATTTGATATAATTTACTTATATAATTAATGATTAAATGTATAACAGATGTCTCCTCAAACACCGAGTACTACATTATTCACCGAGTAAAGCATCTAAAATAGTAAAAAGTTGTATAATGCTGCATAATTTGTGCGTCAATGACAATGTACCATTAGTAGTAAATGAACCACTCGAAGTTGAAGATGTAGATTTTGGAATTATTCCACCAATGGTTATTATAAATGAAAATAGGCCAAATCACGAAAATCGTAACAATGAACTTTTGGTAGGTCGTCGAATAAGACAAGATATAGTAGCAACATTCTATACATTGTAAATTCTTACATAAAACAAATTAACATGAAACTACATTGAAATGATATATAATTAATATTTATGTTACATTATATTATGTTTAAATGTAGAACTAATAGTTTTACAAGTAAAGTAATAAAATGCATACTTAAATTTTGAAAATTTACCATATTTTAAAATTTTTTTTAATAGTAACTAATTAGTGCACTATTATTATTTTATGGTTGTAATTAGTTTTTTAAGCTAACGGTGTTAGAACACATTTTTTAATTCGATTTCTAAACACAATTTAGTTGTTCATGTTTATAATCTGCTGTAATAAAATACAACATTGCTTTCTTATTTTAATATATTAATACCTAATTGTTTAGCTATTTGATAAAACTATTATAATATGTGGATGCATATTTCTAAATAGCAAATAATTTGACGTTGTATCTTATAAAATACACCTTTTTAATGTAATAAAAATTTGTACATCATTTAAATAATTTGTTATCATGACTAATGCATAATACATTCGTATTTAAACTATATATACAAATTTTTTTTCTGTTTATATTTTAGAACAATATAACAACAAAACTAGGTATAACCATTGATTATAAATATTATAGATAGCCCACTGCTATAGAAAAATTGCTGCGCGATATTTTACTGCCGGTAGACGGCGATAAGATATTGGACGCAATAAAATTATATATTTTCGGCGACTCGTCTGCGGCAATTTATGCGGCAAACTTTGGATGATTAACATTTCGAAAAGTTTTCTGACCGGATCAAAAAATATTAGACTTATATGCGGCTTAGATATGCCTCATTCTAAATCAAACATCTTTTTTTCAAAAGAAAAATATCTAATCATTGGTTGATTCCCTAAGGGAGACATGCAGTTTTCTCTTGTTTTTATGTGTATTTTATCTATCACTTGAACGATTTTGTTTGTAATGTTTCAAAATACCACACATATTATATGGCATTACTTTTTATGCTAATCATATTGAATTTTAAAAATAATAACCTGTAGATATTAAGTAATATTTTTTTTAGAATTTATAATTTAGAATTATTACGCCGACGTTTGACATTAACGAGTATTCTGAACAAGCAAGTAAACATCCTAATATATACTTCAGAAAATTTGAATATGATTCTGTTAGGACTATTATTGTGGAAAATACTAGATAGGATCTTATAGGGGGGGGGGGGTTAATGAGAGCATCAATTTTAACCTATCCGGTTGCACGGGCGGTCTCTCTTATTACATACAAAAACAGTTCAGCAAATACTGAAAACGCTCCGTCTGTAGCTAAAACAAACAAAGAATGTATTACAGGTAATGTTTTTGTTGCCTCTCTAATAATTTATGGGCATCTGAAGTTAGTAAAAGAAAACCGTAACTTTATTAAGGGAGGGTTTTGTTCTATACAGCAGTACAAAACATAGAACAATGAGGTGATAATGAAGGAGAGAGAACATTATTCCATAAAACAAATTATCATTTAAAATAGCATTGCTTATAAAATTACCTACATATTAATTATTAAGTATGAACAAAATATAAACTATTTAGAATTTGTTTAAAGCTTACCTCAAACTCACCAATAATTTCTTTTCTGGAGTGATACATTTTCTAAAATTAATATCAGGTTTTCGAATTTCATCGTTAAGTATTTCTAGGCGTATATTCTATTCTAGGCGTTTGCGGTAAAGGAGCAACAAAATGTATCCAGTAAAAATGACCTAGTCAAAATATTTCATGTTTCATATTTGATTATAAATTTGGAAACCTTTCTTTAAAAGAACTTGTAATAGTTTCCGGAGCAGTACAACTACAATTTCACAACATATATTAGGTAAATTAAAAGGCAAACCATAATTACACGGTATTTGTCAGTCCCAATTGAGGGCTATATTCATTAATCACAAAATGGCCACTGAACGCTTTTCCAAGACGAAAATACCCTTAATATAAGAAAGTACTGTTGTACAACTATAAAAGAATAATAAACAAAATATGGTCAGAGTACCTTGAAAAATTAGCCGAACAAGCAGACTGTGTCTCAAACGACAAAAGCTGGTTGCATCAATTAAGACAGAAATTCACACTCATAAATATTTTAGACGTTCTCAGATTCTCAAATTGTAAAATATATTTGGAGCACTGAAATATTTGGGCGCAGCAGGTATTGGCGCCTTCGCTAATAGTATGTATGAGGAACAATTTCGGCATGAACAAGAGCGCCAATACTTAGAACATATAAAAGAGATAGTAGAAAACATCAAAATGACTAAAGATCGAGAACCGTAGTGTTAAAAATATTAGTATAAACTTAAAAAGGAAGAATTGACAATTATCAACGCTATGCAATGTAACCTTAGTAAGTGATGATGGCTCCAAAGTGACTCAATTTATGTTACTTAACTTACGCATAGGTAAGGCACTATGTCACGAGCGCTACGGAACAGCAAACGACAATAAGTATATAAGCAATTTTTTTGCTCTCGCAACAGGCTTGTTACCTACTGCTATTAGGCATAATTATGGAAACTGATGAATCCAAAATTATCGACACTTAGCGATATTATATTACTATGTGATGATGGGTCCAAATTGCAGCACATTAAGATATGATATTCTGCAAGTCCAGTTAGTATTCTCATAATATTTACATTTCACCCGATTAAAATGTTGTTATGGTATTGCTTTTAAAAGTACTTCAAGTACTTATGGGAATTTCATAAAAACTTAGTGTAACAAAGACAAGTCAAACATTATATAAGAAATATTTTTGAATATAAAACAGTAATGTTTGACTATCTATACAAAAAAAAAATCACAAAACCCCTAGTTTTTGACCAAGGACTGGTAGTCCAAATCTTAACCACAATATGAATTATAGCATTTTCGACAATATTTAACTTACGCAAAGGATTATCACTATGTAACGTATGTCAAGCAGCAGCAAACATGCAGTACCTACATTTTATAAAGTTTTAGCAATACAAAAATGGTGTTTACAAAATATCATATAATAAGTGACAGGTAACCCGTATGGTATTTGTGATAATTATAAGTAAATACTATTGAAATAAAACCATATATTATACTACCTGCTGGTAGTATTTAACATTTACCTGACCAATATCCTTCTCCTCTGAGCTAAGAATCCTTAAAAGAGCATTCTAGTTTTGCTCAAATACCGTTCGGTTGGGGCAAAATTGTATTAATCGTCTTAAGTTTTTTCTGGTATATACAGAGTGTATTCTATTAAGTGAAAATGCAGTCAAAAATATTTGTTGACTAGTGCTCTACCCCCGAAAAGGAAAACCCGCTTCCTCCATTGTTCAGAGACAAATTTATTGAAGCATTTGGCATGGCCATAAAGCGGTTTTGGTGTCCGAGCACCAACCAAACGGCTTTTTATACATACCCTTACAGATACTTATATTATTCCGATAAGTAAAGCAAGTGAAGAAGAAGATTCAGTGGACAGCGACAACGGGTCTGAAGGTAAGTCTCCCTTACATGTTTAGGGTATAATAAAATTAGATTTTTTTAACCAAATACTGTTTGAACATATAGTTATGAAATTAAATGTTAGCCAATAGCTAGGCAAGAATTTGAAAAGCTATACGGTTATAAAGTAGTTATAGCAGGATTATTTGTCAACCCTCATCTATTTTTAGCGGCATCGCCAGATGGACTAGCTGGGAATGATTCGTTTATTGAAATTAAATGTCTGTTTTCAATAAAAGATTTTACACCACAATAAGTCCAAAAAACCCTAAGTATATGGATATAGATGCACAGACTAACACAATGTATTTTTGAAAAATAATCACATATACATTTATCAAGTGCAAGGGCAACTGACAATTTTGTTTTTTTATTGCGTGGACGCCAAAATGTAACATACAAGATTAACTACTATATATTTTATATGTTCTTAAAAAAATAATTTTTAAAAATTTCAATGTACCCCTTAACTGTGAATAATTCTCCACCTTAAATATTTCTAATAAAAACCATTGATACTCAAACTGATTCTATCTCAAACATTCCGTAGAAGTGGCTTACTTGGGGCATCTGCTTAACTTGGGACACAAATGTCGTTTTGGCTTATTGTCGCTATAACCTCTTTTGTTATCATTATAAGATAATTTTTGATACGGACAATAATTAATCAACGCAATATTTGCAGTCTAGAACACATCAAAGTCGTTGAAAGTTTAAGGTATGTTAACTATGTATTCATATTTAAAAAGTAGAACTTTACTAACAGCTTTAACATCATAAAATCAATCACGATTTACTCATGTAATAATTGACTTGACGTAAATATTGTTAAGAAACATATTATTTATTTTCTACGTCTGTATTAGAGATGAAAAAATAAATCATCATCGTATATCAAATATTTTTAAAGTTATCGATGTTTTTTTAGTTTTAAGTGTAACTTGAGACACCATCTTTTCAATTCCTCACTTTTTTATTCAATATAATTATGTTTCTTGTCATAGGGTAGTGGATGCACGTAACGTAATTTTTTTTAATTTGACTATATCACCTAACCTACTTGTTTTCTATAGATAATTTATGTAACATAAAATTACTTACTGTTAGGTAACTAGGTACATTATAATATTGTAACAATTTATTTTCTAGCTATGGGAGGTAACAAGGCCAAAAAAGTTGGAGCACGGCCATACAAGAATTTTACGCCACTGCAACTAGAGAGAGCGTTGTTGGCAGTAACCTCAAATTTAATGTCTGAACGTGAAGCAGCATTACAGTTTGGAGTTCCAAAATCGACTATCAACCGCAAAAGAAACAATAAAACTTTTCTTTATACGGCCTAGCCCGTGAACTAGTTTAAAATTACCTGATCCGATTTGTATAAAAAAACATTTTAGTTTTTAAAAATCCAGGCTAGTCCTACCTGATTGTATTGAGGCCGATTTGGCCTGGATTATTATTTTCTGTATCCGGCCCGTGCAAGTCTCTACTAAGTACTATCTACTAATGTCTAAAGAAGTTATTATGTAATATGTAATTTTAATATGGTAAAGCTATGCTAAAAATGTATAAATATGTTTTTTTTTTAAGGGAAAGTCTACCCAATGCAGAAACTACTTTACTTATGCGACAAATACATCACGAGTCTGGATCACATTCTCCTGAGTTACGTACTTTCGCTCTGTCTTTACATTTTTACTCGCTAGATGCATATAATTATGTACTTCAAACATTCCAAAATGCATTACCCGCCCCGAGTACCCTTCGAAAATGGTATTCATCAATTGATGGCAAACCCGGTTTTACCACAGAATCGATAAAAGCTGTAGAAATAAAACAAAAGGAAATGGAAAGTAAAGGAAAAAATCCTGTGTGTGCACTATTAATAGATGAAATGTACATAAAGGAAGGCATTAGTTTTAGAGGTAATAGGTTATCAGGAGATGTAAATTATGAAACCGGTACTGAGATAATTGCGATGGCTTACCAAAAGCAACTCAAGCACTTGCTTTTATGCTTGTTGCCATAAATTCAAATGGATAGTACCAGTTGGCTATTTTCTCATTAACAGTATAGGGGCAACTGAAAAAGCCAATTTGATTAATTTATGTATCTTCTTATGTATTGATTTACATATCCTTAATTCTATGCAGCACGCCAATATATTTTTATTTAGATATTTTATTCTTATTTACGTGTGTTAATTATTTTTAGTGTGCGGTTATTTTGACTAGCAGCCCTTACGGCGAATTCCCTTTCTTATCTTTCCTTGCTATCGAGAATTCTTTATTTTACAGCCGGCAATTTCTTACCGCTTAGTTAATATCCTCGTTGACTAAACAGGCCAATTTGATACAATGGACTCCCTTGTTACCCACTAGATGGAAACATTGTGTTAAAGATACGTGCAATAGGGTCGTCCCCGGCTTATACGTTAAACGATCCGTTTACTACACGTAGTGACCATATAATATTTTACCGAAAATTAAATTGCCTAGATTTGATGGGAGCTTAACAAATTGGCGTTCGTTTCGCGATACATTTAACTCGTTGGTTAACGATGATAACCCAACCGCTGGAAAAATCGAGCGAGTCCACTATTTATTGTCGTGTTTGTCCGGTCCCGCTCTTACTACTGTTAAATCATTTCCACTTGCGGCGGCTAATTATGACAATGCGTGGTAGTCATTATCTGATAGATACGAAAACCAACGGTTATTGGCAACTGCTCACCTAGACAAGGTGTTCAGTTTTAAAACTATTGTGCACGAGCCCATTACCCACTTTAAATGCATTTATTAATACCTTTCATAAAAATATCGCGGCCATTAAATGTCTTGGAGTAGAAGGTTTATCGGGATTTTTGCTTTTTTATATTGTTTCAAAAGTTTTGGATTCGGATATTTTATTCTACTGAAAATATTTATATTATTATATGGATTATAATTATCAATTTGATGAAATAACTTGTCAGCTATACAGTAAATCGTATTAATCTAATAATTACTCTTGTTAAGGCAATAAGTGAAATTGTTTCCTTGAAAATTACCAAAATTGGTTATTGACCAGTTAAAATTTGTAGTACATTATTTTCAATTTAAAAAGGTAATCAAATGATTGGACTACCATTTAAGTTTAAAAAAAAAATAAGTAGGGCCCCTCCCTACTTAGTAAAACAAAAAATACTGTGAAAAATTGAGATCACTTGGTATAAAAACATTATGAAAAAGAAAAACTTATTAATCTAACACCATTTGCCGTTTCTTGAACTTTCCAAATATTATATTCATATTTTTTAAATAATTTTCTACCAGAAACCACTACTGATGCTAATGATCCGAGTACTCTTTCTATCCCAAAGACATAACAACTCGCATGGTTGTAAAATCAATACGTTCCTCGCTCCTCTCAGAATCTAAAAATGTTGATTTGTTGCAGGTTATGCATGCAAGGAGCGATGAACCAGAACTAGGGACAACCATAGGAAGGCATTAAGTCTGCGCAAGACAATCGCGAAAAGTTCTTCATCACTAGTCCATTTTGTCTCGCACACACAGCTTTCACACGTCTACTTGCTACGAAAACGCGAATGCTATTGTGAAAAATCCGATTGTAAATAGCCGTGGCGTCGGCAATCCGATTGCTGCGGATACGGTGGACGCACTACCTCAAATTAATCCGATTGATACGATCCGTCCGATACGGACTTATGGACGCTTACCTTTAAAAGCCTTTAACATTTACAGAATTTAAGAGGAAACAAAGAATATTGCGCTGATAAAATAGAAAAAGATACAGAAAGAAAAGGAGTTGCACGTTTAAATCGTGCAAAAAGAGATTAAATGACAATATCCTACAATATTTACAACCTTTATCCCACAGATCAATGATAAAGGGACCCAAAAAAACCTATCCTATGTACTTCATAATCATCATCAATTGTACACGCAAACGATACATCAACAAGCTTAGGAGAAAAGAAAATTATTATAAAATTTACGCAGTTAATCTATTTCTATTAAATCATTTATTAATTAATGTGGTTATATAAAACATTTCAAAAACTATTTCTGATGAGCGAATCTTTAATTTTTGACTCGTCCAATATTAACCAAAGCAACGGAGATATAAACCGGTTACAGAAAAGTAGCTACTACTAGGTCGAAGGAAAAAAACTCATCAATCATATACGAGTGCGTGTGTTAAAAGAAACAAACAGTGAATGTTTGAAATTGGGGGCGTAATTTTTTAAAAATAAATAAATAATTTTATTTATAAATAAATAAATAATATCCAAATAAAAAGTAATGACAAAATTATTTGTCGGATTTTGGATGAACCGTACAGTGATTATTTTGTCGTCTGTTTATTTTGTTTAATAAAAAAATAATTTAAATGAAAACTAACAGGAGACAAAACAAAAATAGCACAACATGAGATAGGTGAACCAACCAGAAAAAAAACGCTTATAGTATTATAGTATTTGTAGACGTAAATAACGATAACTCAGAAAGTAAAAACACAGCAAAATATAATATTCGTAAAACAAAGTTAAATAAAAAAACAAGGGTGTAAAAAAAAAAAATAATAATTTTAAAACTTAACGTTACCGGCCACCTTTAAAAAGAATACGAAAGGTGTGGGTTGGTTATTACTTATTCTAATTACCACTTAGAGTTACTATTATAACTTATTAACTTTTTTAATTATTTGTAATAATAAACAGAAAGAAATGGACTTTAAAAAAAAAATAAAAAAAACTGAATGTTTACTAAAAAAAATATTCGAATTTTTTTTTAAGGGTGTTGGGTTCGCCGCCAAATAGGGCACGTAGCTCGTGTGTGTACCAGTAAGTACCTAACATTACGTAGTACACAGTATATACGGCCATTAAAGCACACCTATATATTATATTTAAATATTTGCTTAAAAATGTTTTCCAGGGCGTAAGTAACCAATCGGCCGACGTTGTTCCAACGCCGCAACCACAGCAGCAGGAAAATCGGCCAGACCCCCCCCCCCCCACGGTAAATAGACATTTTAATTTAAACATAATAAAACAAATAAAATAATTCAATATAGATGATTTATTAGTGGTAGATTAAATTAGTAAACAAATCCATGGGTATATGCCCTATTTTAAACGATAATTGGGGAAAGCAATGCCTTGCACCTCTCGAATTTAACCGAATTGCATTTAATGTAAAATTGCTTTATACAGTGTACTCACATATAGGTCAGAATAAATGATAAGGCCCAATAAAAAAAATCACTTAAGGAAATTAAAAAAAAATACAGCAATTTTTCTGTGATATATGTAAGAAGTCTTTTAACACGACATGAGAAGTGGAACAACACATAACTCGATCACATAGTGCATATTCATCGACCCTTTCGTTTCGTACATTAGGTAGTACGAATAATCTAATTGATCACACTAACTCCTTGTTGAATGAACTAATGAGCACATCTTCACAAAGTGCAAATCCCATATCTACTACTGCTATGTTTTCCACTACCGTTTCTATTACAGCTATAACATCTACAACTGCTAATACTATTTCTCCTACTGCAAGTTCATCTACTAGTTCCCATTCTATTCAAAAAACGTCTACTACCTCCTATACTATTTCTACTGTCCAAACTACAGGTACTATTTCTTATTCTAGTATTACAATATCTACCGGTACCAGTTCTACTTATTCTACATCGTCCATTATCCCATACTCTTTTGACGGAAGAGACGTTGAGCAATTGGAAATCTTCTTAGAAAAATGCGAGTTTGCGGTGGAATGCGTGGTCCCAGCAGCGGTACCACGATTGCTGCAGGCCATCCAAACTAAACTTACCGGAAAGGCCAGGCAAAAAACAAAATTTAAACCTTTTGAAAGTTGGGAAGACCTTAGAGATGCACTGAAATCTAATTTGGAACCACAGCGCACAACTCCACACTTATATTTAGAACTTTATGCGACGAAGCAACTACCGGAGAGGATATTTTGACCTATTCAATGAAAGTCGAAAAGTTACAAAATCAGATAGTAGAGCAGGAAACTTGTGATCAACCGGTGGACGTTGCACAAGCGATAGAGCGAACGATCCAAAACCAAGTCATTCAAGTTTTTATGGAAGGATTGGGTAGTCTGAAAGATTTTATAAAGGCGCGAAATCCTAAATCGCTAGAAAAAGCAATCCAAGTCGCTCGAGAGGAGGAGCGAATAAGAAATTCCAACCTAGGCGCTAGGCAATTTTTAAAACCTTCTACATCAGTGCCTTCTAACTCTAGCCAATCAAGCCATTCGTGTGGACGAAAAGGTCATTTTTCTAAATTTTGCCCACAAAATCCTTCTACATCAACCGGTAGAGGGAAACCGCAGAAGCCCTCAATTCCAAATCCAAATTCTACAGCTCCAGTTTGTAGGTATTGTAAAAATGAGGGCACGTAATTGAAGATTGTATAAAGAGGAGGTATGCAAATTCAAAAAATAATCGGCAAAATTCGGAAAACACGAAACGACCGGGTCAAGGCGCACGCCCGGCCGGACAGCTGCAAGCCGCCATCGTCCAATTAGGAGAATCTACACATGCACCGCCCAGCTAAACGATGGTCAGGTGAAAGTACTCTGTTTCAATACTACTCCGAATCAATTAAATCTACTTCTAGATACGGGCAGTGACCTTAATCTAATTAAACTCAACGTTCTAAATCCAAATGTGCCAGTAGAAGAGACTGAACGTTATAGTCTGACTGTTATAACTGAACAGACCATTCTAACTCTGGGAAAAACCTTCTTACCCATTCAAATTGCAAACCATTCAATCAACGCCGAATTCCATGTCGACATCCTAATTTCCCTATTAAGTTTGAAGGTATATTAGGTACGCCATTTTTGCAATCCAATCAGTTGTCTGTCAATTTCAAAACGAATGAGATAGTTTTACATGTAGAGAGAACATGTGAAATATCTCCGCGCTCTGAGTCTCTTCTTTCTATATCTGCGTGTGACATCGCTGAGGCCACAGCGTTAGTCATTCATTCTCAAAGTCTAGTCGACAATTTGTTGTGCGGAAATGTACTAACAATTGTGAAAAATCATGATATTCTAATTCCAGTAATTAACACATCCGAAAGTTCAATTACACTTCGAAGCCTCACTCCGGATCAACTTTCGTTCGACATATGGACTGAACAAAAGTCGTGTTACGTAACAAATGTTAATTCAAACTCATCTCCTTCTGCAAGTAGCCAACGATTACAGCTACTCAGAGATTCAATTCAATCAACGTGCTGGTCGACATTGTGACTGTAGTGAGACAATCACATTCGAGTGAGTACACATTTTGGTATCCGATCATCTGCCGCTGTCCGTCATTGAGACGCCAACAGCAATAAACCGGGGTCCATACACTCAAGCGCCCGACGTCCAGATTGGCGCCACTCATCGTCCCGCGTAAGTCCGCCACCCAACCCCCAGCACGCTCAACTGGCGGAACTCGGGCAACGGGTACGCTTGCTTGAGCGTCGTTTGGGAGTGTACCCGGTGGCGTTGGGGATCCTGATCGAACCCTGGGAGGTAGACATGGCAGAATTGGATGCTCTCAGGGTAGACATCATGCTGTGGGCTGCCTACCAGCGGGGACTCAGAGCGGGTAGAAGGGAAATGGCCCCAGTCGCGGATCGCGTAAACCCCCCACCCCCTCGACGACAACCAACGTCGAGAGGAACGCGTCCTGAAACCGGGAGATCATACCCCAGAGCCCATCCAACCCCCCCCCCAATCCGCAACCAGACAACAAACTCCACCAGAACCCTGAGCCGCAACCAACCAACCGCGACAGCACCACATCGCAGCTAAACTACCACCATAACACCGTTCGCAACACGACACCCGCCACCACCGGACCTTGCCCTCTCGTGGAGGTCTTGGTACCCAGACCGGCAGGACGGAGGAGCGGCTGGGACGTTCGGACAATCGGGCACACCCCAAAAACGGAAACGTCCTTCACAGCTAAAAAAGGACAAGCTGAAATGGAAGGCCTTCTCGAAAAGGAAGAAGGAGGCGAAGGCGAAGACCGAAGACCAGTCAGCAGTGGAGGCTGGAGAAGAAGGAAGGGGAGGCGTCACCGATGGATGTGGATGAGGTGTTGACGACACCACCGACAAGCCTCCCGGAGGTGGACGACGATATGTTCCACACGGCGCCATCCTCACCCAACCCGACATCTCAAACGCCCGAAACACCCGACCAACAAACCCCCGAACCTGGGCCCGCAGAGACGCCCAACGCTCCAGAAAACCCGCCCTCCTTCAAGGAAGATGGTAACGAGTAGGCTTGTCTATCTCCCCATCATCCCTCATTCCCACTCACTCATCACTAGCGAACAACCCCGAAGGGACAGGTAGTCAGCTGAACATCCCAGCGGGGAGAAGAGAGGCTTGAAACATATCGCCATCTGGCGGTACATACAAGGCAGCCACGGTCAAGAAGACAGGTGCAGCCAACGCCGCACGGGACGCGCCCTAGTGTTGCATCGGCAGGAAGCCACAGTCAGGACGACGTACGCACGCTAGAGGGCGCGCCAGCCAAAAGAACATCAGTTTATTTCTAATCAACAATTAACAATTGTTAAAATTTATTGTAAAAAAAAGATGCCAATAATTTATTCGAATCTTTTAAGAATCACAGGGAAAATTATATATCATTAGATCAAAGTTACTTTTAAGGCCATAGGTCGATAAACGTTTGAAAATAGGGACACACACTGAATATAACTAAACGCGTTTCGGGGGCTCCAAGGGCAGAAATAAGCATGCGGGCAGCTAATTAATCATCTCTTTCAGCTCATCGGTCCAGCGGTGCTTGACTTGTAAGTCCAACCGCGTTTGATCTCTCCTAGTAAACGGTGTTTTTGGCTACTAGCCAACAACCGATTACATTATTTTCCTGTCTTATTCACAGTGTTTTTAGCCACGAGCTAACAACTGTTTACCTTATTCCAAATAACCTGGTGGTGTTTTAGATTAAAATCTACAACCACTTCCTTGTTTTATCTTACTAACGGTGTTTTTAGCCTAGGCAACCAAAAATTGTTACAACCTGCATCTCTCATACTCACCATCAATACCACTCACTATCCGTAAGTAATAAAGTAATAATAAAGGATTTATAAAATTCTTTTAAAAAGGAAAATTACGAGTTATTTAATTGTAGTTAGAAAGTAGTTAGCAAACCCTTCATTTAAATATACTTTGTAATTAAAAGAACAGACCTACTCTGTCAGGAACACAAGGGATAGGATTGTGTGGATAGATAGGGATTGTTTCAGGCTATAAGTAAGCGGCTAAGACCATGGCTAGACACCGCACACAAAATTATTTTAACTTTTAATAATTATAGATTATTAAAATTTGCTACGTCTTATTCTTAAAAATAATATGGTAAGTATTTTTCTTAATTTAAAATAACGATAATATAAAGATAATATTATCTAGTTATAATAATTTGTTAAATAATTAAGAAAAATTAAAATATAAAATTAAAACTAATTTTTTAGATTTTAGTTGTTAAAACTTATATTACTTAATATTATTAGTTTTAAACCCTATATTGTGTTTCTTTTTTTAACAGAATTTAAATTCTAGTTTTGAATACTAATTAATAATACAAGGACTGCTGCCAAGTCACTTGAGTAAGATATGTTTTTGTTTTTACTTAAAAGTAAATTATGTATTTTGGCATTAAGAAAAAAAGTATTTTTTAACCCTGCGACCCCATCAATTTCTGGGGTCGTATTCACCCCACCTTGTCCACGAAGGGTAAACTTTATAAAACAATCTCATTTGTGTTTTACGAAATTTATGAATTGTTCTTACAATGATTCTGAGCAAACCTATATTATATTATTTTTTACTCGACGTCTTCACTATGTATGCCAAAGCAAGTCAAATGGCTACAAGTTATTTGACGTTGTATTTATTATTTTAGGCAGTCAACTATAACATAAAACACTAGTTGGCGCTTAAAATTGAAAACGTGGTATCTAAAACGTCCAACTCGGGAAAGAATGAAAATCTAAGTTAAGACAATAAAAGTTTTATGGCTTCCATTGAAACGGACGCCGGCTAAAAAACCATTGCTGAATCTACAGCGATTTCTGAAGAACTTTTAAATTCCTCATTGAAAGATAGATTAGACACATCTCCACAGTCCAGGGTGATAGATCATTCAAAAAACAAAGAATATCATAACATCAGCTCGGTAATTTCAAAATGACTGCACTAGTATTCACCAATTGCCAAAAAAACGAGAAACGAAATTTGCAGATGTGCAACGACTGCAAACTTAACCGACTGTCAAAATCAAAAACGATCAACAGGCGCGAGATTTAAACAAAACTTGCTGGTGAAAGTCCTATACTCTGTCCACCGTAGGTTGACCCACTCTCGCGCATGTATACTGAGCCGCAAAAGAAAGTAGATGGAAAGAAATGGAAAAACGACTCGAAGAGACTGAGGATGAGCTTGAGACGTATGACTCTCTAGAATACACTGAAGATCAGTCTCTCTGTACTTTTGCGCTTATTGAAGAATACTATAGACAAAACGAATGTTTCTACATAAACCATAACGGGTACATAATCGTTATTGACTGTCCAAGTGACTCTGACGATGAATCTCAATGTTCTTCGGTCTACGATGCTTGAATAAAAATCAACTCCAGATGCCAATTCATCTCAACTAAAACTTTAAGTAAAACAAAAAAACTTAAGATGAGAATAACCCTGTTAAAAGTTACAGCTGATTGGTCCTAACCGGAACTGTAACTGAAACTGATTTATACATTTTTTCTAATGAAATTATTATGTTGTGTTTTTAACTTGGGTTAAAAAGTAGTGTGTAAAAAAAAAAAAAATAATTTTAAAACTTAACGTTACCGGCCACCTTTAAAAAGAATACGAAAGGTGTGGGTTGGTTATTACTTATTCGAATTACCACTTAGAGTTACTGTTATAAATTATTAACTTTTTAACTTATTTGTAATAATAAACAGAAAGAAATAGACTTTAAAAAAAAAAAAAAAAAAACACTGAATGTTGACTAAAAAAAATATTCGAATTTTTTTTTTAAGGGTGTTGGGTTCGCCGCCAAATAGGGCACGTGGCTCGTGTGTGTACCAGTAAGTACCTAACATTACGTAGTACATAGTATATACGGTCATTAAGGCACACCTATATATTATAAACAAATCCATGGGTATATGCACTATTTTAAACGATAATTGGGGAAAGCAATGCCTTGCACCTTTCGCATTTAATGTAAAATTGCTTTATACAGTGTACTCACATAAAGCTCAGAATAAATGATTAGGCCCAATAAAAAAAACCACTTAAGGAAATTAAAAAAAAATACAGCAATTTTTCTATGATATATGTAAGAAGTCTTTTAACACGAAATGGAAAGTGGAACAACACATAACTCGATCACATAGTGCATATTCATCGACCCAGAAAAGTACAATCAAAATACAATCATCAATAAAAATATCATGTAAGGCAACGCATTTAATATAATAAATTATCTTTTTGTCAAAACTAAATAGCAAAAATGTTCTTCTTATAATTTACATTACATATCATTTAAATATACAGTAAATTCACTATTCAATAACTCATAAACTTATTTATAAATCTGCAGAGTAAGTTTACATTAAATATTTAATTTAAAAAAAAAGCCAGTACACTGGGTTAGGGGCATAGTGGGGACAGACGGAGAGGTCACAGGTCTACAGATTTTATTGTAACTGGAATTGATAAAATCACTTTTAAATAAACGCTTCGAAATTACTTAGATTTTGACTATCATCATCATCATCACTGTCGCAGGACTGAGTTGTATCAGTGTCATGATCGCTTTCGTATACATAATCTACATCCGAAACATCTGAAGAAGCGATTTCATCATTTTCCTCTAAGAAAATTCTAATTAGATCTTCATCCTACGAACTCATTTTTAAACTATAATGTCGAAAATATAATAACAAGCAATATAACTGTTGAATTTCGTCTAATAAATTAAAAAAAATATGTTATATGTGATAACATGTGCTAATATGTCGACCATATAATAACGTTTTTTTTCACACGCGCGAACAGTGGCATCGGTCATAATGACCGATATCAGTTTTAAAAAGCGAATTATCACATAATCTGATATAAATATACAAAATGACACAACGAACATTAGTCTTAACAGTTAATTGAAAGGTACCATGAAGTTCCTAAAATTTGTAACGCTAAAACCAAAAAAACTAGCGGTCGAAAAGACTGATGCCGGGTTAATAATGTTTTACAGAAAACACGCTAATAGTATAATTATAATCAGTAAAATGATCATGGTCACTAAGTAATTACTAGGATACAAATTATATAATAATAAAAAATAAATAGGTTGTTCATTACTTTAATGACAAAATTAATGGCAAACAGGGTGACTTTTATAGTAAAAAATGTATTGTTATGTATTACTTAAAATTTAATCGATTACGAGACATTATTTCAGAAATAGTCGGATATTTTGTATTATTAGTCCAATACATCCTATACGACGGCATTTTTAAAATAGACATGACCATATGAAGACCCAGAAACTGTTCCGTTTCGTTGATATTTGTGTTTATAGATTTTGTGTTTTTTTGTGTTGAATACAAATTAGTCTGATAAACAATATTTTCAATTAAATCAGAATCAAATAATTGTTAGAAATACGCTAAAGGTTTTAATGATAATAAAGGAGGATTTGAAATAATAATGTTACTTGGATAATTTTGATTTTGCCAAGACCCTTTTATCCAATTAGGTGGTAAATAATTATCTAAATCACTTTCGGTGTCTTCTTCAACATCATCTGGATCTTCTACTTCATCGACATGGTCTATTAACTCTCTCGTTAACTGTCAAAACCATTTAATTTTTAATCATGTTTTATAGAAAACACGATTATAGTATAATTATAATCAGTAAAATGATCATGGTCGCTAAGTAATTACTATGATACATATTATATAATAATAAAAAATGAATAGGTTGTTGATTACTTTAATGACAAAATTAATGGCAAACAAGGTGACTTTTATAGTAAAAAATGTATTATTATGTATTACTTAAAATTAAATGTGCCTCACCTCTCATCAAACACCGTTCCCTTTCCTAAATTAAAATAACTACTGTTAATTTACAAATAAATATAGAAAATGTATAATACTGCTAACCAAAGTATCGTAAATTGTTATGTTCAATGAAATTTTCCATTTTAAATATTTGTGTTGGAATGATATATTCTTCTGTTTCTTCTTCTAGTTCACCTAATTCATCTATATCTGATAAATCTCCTCGAAGACGTTCTTCAGTTTCATTTAGATTAAACGCCATGGTATTTTACTAAAAGAAATATTACTAATTTGTCAAAATCAATTTTGTGTTATTACACAGAACCTAGCCCCAATGATGCCATATGGAATGATCCATTGTCATCACCGTATCGTAAAAACTAACAATCACACAAGAAAACAAACTATACCATTATAATAAACAATACATTTTGATGCAGAATAAGTATTCGTATATAAAAAATATGTTTAATACTTACCATTAAAAATGTTAGATGATGTAACAAAACGCTGCTACTAGAAAAGTATATATTTTTTCAAAACAATTATAATAATGTTATCAGAAATTAAAAAAACCGTTAAGACCTCCTCGACTTATTACTATAGAAAATAAACTTTCATGACTATCTTGAATAAGCCTGTGAGTAAGAATGTAAGATATATCATATTTTTCCATCAAATCTTTGAAAAGTAATTGAGTAGATTTAATAGAAATTAAAATACTTTTTGAAATGTTAGCAGTGTGTTTTTACCTTTGCATCTCATTGAATATATTAACTTATACGTATTGTCTAAACAATTATTCTGGTCTTCTAAATTTAAGCCATATGGCTTTTTGGTACGCAATGTTTCAGATGGTATATATGAGTTCATTATATCGAACCAATTACTTATGGTTTCAATAAACTGTCCAGTATTTTTAGATAGTGCCTTTTTGAACCAGGTTTGTAATGAACTAAAACTGTAGCAACACTATGGGACAGTAACTGTGCTGCTAATCCTACATTTTGTCTTTCAGCCTTTACACATTCTAAATGTTTTGGAGATAGTTTATGGCAAACTGTTATTTCTGTTTTTGTTACATTTAGTAGCTATTTTAAAGGTATTGCATTTATCTTACTTTATGTTTGTATTACCATTTAAATAAAACATTTTTACTTTTTACCTAAATAGTAGACGATTTCAAAAATTAGCTGTCAAGTATAAATTAGTTTTACGACATCTTACATCTGTATTCTGTAGTTAAAGAATACAGGTTTATGAGCTTTGTCTTCAATCTTGTCTTTTAGAAGATATTAACAAAATTTGGAACCTAAAGGATATATTAGTATTACAGCAAACAAACGGAACATATGACACTTGTAGTTTTAATACCTAACATAAATAACTAGAATAAAACATATATTTAATTTTAAAGTTTCCACACAAATCAATATATGCATAATAAGTAGATAGTCCATAGTGAACCTTTTGCCTAATTTATCTGGCAATAGGTTCACTAGGTCTTTTTTATGTTTAAAACGAATAAAAAATTACTAAAGATCGACAATGAACCAACAAAGATTGAACGCATTATCAACATTAAGTATTAAAAACCAATTAACAACAGAAATGGAATTTGAAGACGTCATAAAGACATTCTTTGAAAATAAAGCCAGACGTAAACATATGTAATACTGAATCAATTTGTTAATTTTTTTTTTTTCTATATTATTAATTATTTCATCATAATATATCAATACTATGAGTAGTGTATAAAACAAAAGTATAGTAATAAGTGTTTGCAAAAGGCAAGGCGATTAATTATTATTGGTGACCAAAAAATAACATTTTGGAAAGGGACGGCCAAAAAATTTGCCTAGGGGCGGAAAAAGCTAAATACGCCACTGCTTCGATGCGAATTTGTGGGCAGTATGTTCAAACCAGTTATAGCGGTTTAGAAGATATTGTGGGACCAGCAATAATGTACTTAAAATTTAATATTTAGTCTTGTGCAGGTGGATACGATAAGGGTTGATCGTCCGTCGATAAAAATGTGCTGTCATAGTTACCCATATATCGTAATTAACGATATTATGAAATTATTTTCATTACATGTTGACTGTTGATTCACTCACACATAGCAACCTAGAAACTGACTACGGCCAAAGTGTAAATTTACCCTATTTTTGGGGTTTTTCCTTAATTTGACTACAGATTTTTGAGAAAATTGTATATGTTATAGTTCCATTTTAGATCTACCTTTGGTTTAATTTTCAGATCTAAATCTCTAAAACTTTGCTTGAAAAGTGAAATAAAGAAAAAAATTCTATCCCTTCAAGGGGTAAGGGCTTATGATATTTTTTTGGTTTGTTAATGTTTATCGATAGTACAATGTTTGAAGAACAATTCATAAAAATTTGGAACTTTTTCGACTATTTATTTCGACATTGTATTTTTAAGTAGAAAAATGTATACATTTTTTGGTGTGTTTTCTCGATTTTGATGGGAAGGGGTGACTTTTCTGAATTTTTAGCCTACTAAAGTACCTTCCAGGTATGATTTTTGATCTATAAAGTTGCTACAGGAAGAAATCGGTTCAGCGTTTACGAGATATCGTGGGCCCAGACACAAAAAAAAAAATTAAAACATCATTGTAATAACAATACCTTCTCAGTTCCGCACCGAAGCTAAAATAAATTTGCCCTTATCTGGCTCAAATATATATTGTTAAATATATATTTTTTTAAATTGAAACCAATACGTACAACCTGGTACATTATGGTTGTAACAATAATAATAATACTGATAGTGGTATAATAATAATTAATTAATAAACCATATGTGTGTAAGAAACAATTTTTTTTTTAATTCTGGGTAAGACAAAACCAAATCAAAATTTAATTGTGAAAAGTGTCAATCAATAAATTTAATTTGTTTTGTTTCAGAGGAAGAAACAGTAGCAGACATAGGTAAAAATAAATTTCTATAACCATTGAAACGGCCCTTTAGTTGTTAAAACGGCCCTTTTCAGGCCCAACACATACAAATTAAGTATATCATAGCGCCGTACCATACAGTAGACAAAATAAAGGCCTCTGATTGGCTGACCAATCAGAGCGCGGAGTCAGTAATTAAAAACTCGTTTTTCAGCCGAGTCTGCAACCACGAAAGAGCATTTTCATGTCTCGCTGAAGTACCGAATAAATATAGATTAGTTGTGGAATTAAAACTTAAAAAAAATATTACATGGAGCTTCCAGTTCACGGACTTTAGTAAAGCTTTTGAATCGGTTATTCATAGCCGTCTTATCTCTGAATTAGAATCACTCGGTATTGGGAATCCTTTACTATCCTGGCTCCAATCTTATCTTAGTCCAAGAATGCAATTTGTGAGAATTCATGGTGCTACTTCTGACTTGTATATAACTCCCTCTGGAGTCCCCCAAGGAGGACATCTTAGTCCTCTTCTGTTCATCATTTTCACCAACTTAATTAACAGTTACCTTTCATTCTCCAAAGTCCTTCTATTTGCTGATGACATTAAAATTTATTCTAAAGTTACTTCCATCTCCGACTGCCGTCAACTTCAGTCAGATCTCGACTCTTTTTGTCTCTGGACTCAGCGTATTGGCCTTACACTCAATCTTGACAAGTGCCATAGTATGACATTCCATAGAAAGCGAACTCCTATCAACTTCTTTTATACCCTCAATGGCTCTCTTCTTGATCGTGTTTCTTGTGTCAAAGACCTTGGAATCCATCTAGTTCCTTCTCTCTTTCGAACAGCATATTAATATTGCAGTTGGTAGAGCCCTAAAAGTTCTGGGTTTCATAAAGCGCAACACTACCCTTTTCACATCCCTCATTTGTCTACGTTCCCTCTATTTCTCTCTTGTCCGCTCTATCCTGGAATATGGAACAGTTATATGGCACCCGTATTTGGCTAAGAACCAACTACGTTTGGAGGGAGTACAAAACCGATTCCTGTCCTACGTTGCTTTTCTGCTTAAGATTGATCACCCGCCCCATGACTATTCGTCCATTAGATCTTCCTTAAATATCCCTAGTCTTACTTCTCGCCGTGTAGATGTTGACCTTTCATTTATCACCTCTCTTCTTAATGGCTCAGTGGATGCCCCTGACCTTCTCTCTTCTATCTCTTTCCGCGTTACCGTGCATTATACTAGAAATCACTCTCTTTACCTAGTCCCCTCTCACAGTACCAACTACTCTCATAATCATCCTTTGCATAGAATGCTCCGTCTACTCAATAACTCCTAGATCCGTACATGTTATTCTGAATTATTATATATTAACATAAGCTATTTAATTTTTAGTCGTATTGTGCAATAGCATTTAATGTTTATCATTTTTCTGTAATATCACCTTAATCACTATTATTATTGTAATTTTTTTTTTGTGCTTAACTTGTTATTGTATCTCTTTGAATTGCCGATTAGCGTTAAATAAATAAATAAATAATTAGATCAATGTAAATATAAGTTTAAAAATTAAAAAAAAAAAAATCATTGGAAGTGTCACTAATGAGTGGTTTCTTCCATCAAAATGTATTCATGTAATTTATCTCTACTTTTTTCATATATGCTTATTGTGCTCATTGTACAGAAAAAAAAATGTTATCAAAGAATAAAGTAAATATATTGTTCTGAAAAACCGAGTAGAGTTAATCATAGAACAAAAGGAGTAAGGTCCTACGGCAATAACCGGAGAACCGCTTCACCATTTAAAATAATATAAACTAATATATAATTTTTTTTTAGCGGCGAGAGTGGAATGCCACCACATAAATTAAGATTTAATATAAAATATTTATTATTATATATTAATAATATATATAATTATTATTTCAAATCAGTGTTGAGAAAGTTCATTTTCAAAAGGATCTCGTTCCAGATCCAGTTCCTCTAAAAAAGAATTCGTTCCTTTTTTCTAACCAAGTTATTTAAGAAATTATTATTATTATTATAAATTTTATTGTGAGGTTAAAACTATCTTGTAATTTCAAGATATCACGTTTTTCGTTAAATTATTTGTTTAATATCATTGAAGGCTATATTAAAACCAGATTAATATATTAAATATTGATATAATTCTGTAATACCCTTAAAAATGTTGATTTTAATTTTCATAATGAATCTAAACATCGGCGATTATGTTTGGGTTTCGATTAGAACATTTTAGATTTATATATGTACTTTCAATAATTGTCTTTTTATCAATATAATGTTTATCCGATGATATGTATTCCAAACGCTAAAAATGTAAATTATTTATACAATAAGTTCAGATGACTTTGTCAGGGGAACTTTAAAAAAATTAAAATAAATAATGATGTGTATATATGTATGATATGTAATTTGTTTATTATAATTAGTGTGACCAGACGTCCCGATTTTTGGGGGACAGTACCGATATTCAAGCAGGTGTCCCGCTTAACATGGTGATCAAATCGGGACAGTAAAATGTACCGACTTTTAATCGATGTCCCGATTTCAAACAATAGTTATTTTTTTCTTATTTTCACTTATGGTGTGTATATTTTGTGTTCCATCAGATCACATCAGTTTATTTTGTACAGTTTCTATAATCTATACTGTGATATCACTTATTATCATAGAGACCTAGACATTGGTTTTTATCACGTTATGATCTGGACTCTCAATCGGCTATAGGTAACCACGGTTTTAGAAATGAAACGCAAGTGGTTACAACTGATAAAAAATCTCCTTTATTACTCAAATCTACTACATCAAATGATAAATACTAAGTATTAATAATTTTTTTATCTGTATTAAATATTTTATAAATTTGTATTAAGTATATTTAAATTTGGTTTTTATCATACTTTGATTATAATTATAAGTTTACTTGTTATAATATTTAATACTTGTTTTTTAAAGTTACATTTTGTATAACAGATGTCTCCTCAAACACCGAGTACTACATTACTCACCGAGTGAAGCACCTAAAATTATAAAAAGTTGTATAATGCTGCATAATTTGTGCATCAATGACAATGTACCATTAGTAGTAAATGAACCACTCGAAGTTGAAGATGTAGATTTTGGAATTATTCCACCAATGGTTATTATAAATGAAAATAGGCCAAATCACGAAAATCGTAACAATGAACTTTTGGTAGGTCGTCGAATAAGACAAGATATAGTAGCAACATTCTATACATTGTAAATTCTTACATAAACAAATTAACATGAAACTACATTGAAATGATATATACTTAATATTTATGTTACATTATATTATGTTTAAATGTAGAACTAATAGTTTTACAAGTAAAGTAATAAAATGCATACTTAAATTTTGAAAATTTACCATATTTTTAAATTTTTTTTAATAGTAACTAATTAGTGCACTATTATTATTTTATGGTTGTAATTAGTTTTTTAAGCTAACGGTGTTAGAACACATTTTTTAATTCGATTTCTAAACACAATTGAGTTGTTCATGTTTATAATCTGCTGTAATAAAATACAACATTGCTTTCTTATTTTAATATATTAATACCTAATTGTTTAGCTATTTGATAAAACTATTATAATATGTGGATGCATATTTCTAAATAGCAAATAATTTGACGTTGTATCTTATAAAATACACCTTTTTAATGTAATAAAAATTTGTACATAATTTAAATAATTTGTTGTTATCATGACTAATGCATAATACATTCGTATTTAAACTATATATACAAATTTTTTTTTCTGTTTATATTTTAGAACAATATAACATAAAATACATTTTTTATTTAGATGGAAGTAAACATATTGTTGGCTGATATCACTTTTCTTTTTAAATACAATATAGATTATTCTGTAGATGTAATGTAGAGGCGTAATTAAGGGGGGAGATTTGAGTGTCTTATCATCCCCCCCCCCATGACGTTTTACATATCACAATGGTTGTATTAAGCTGTTCTTATGATACATACAAAAAAAAATTGGGGGAGGGAAGGGGTGATGAGTAAAATGTATGCAATTTTTATTTTATCCCCCCCCCCAAAAAAAAAAAAACATGACCAAATTACGCCACTGATGTAATGACTAATGTGCATATAAAGTACACGGAGAATAAATCTGACCGTACATACGAACTGTCCGGACGGTCCGTATATCATGTTCTAACGGCGATTTTTTTTTCCGTATGGTAAATATTCGTATAGTAAAAGAAAACCGTAACTTTATTAAGGGAGGGTTTTGTTCTATACAGCAGTACAAAACATAGAACAAAGAGGTGATAATGAAGGGCAGAGCATTATTCCATAAAATGAATTATCATTTCAAATAGCATTGCTTATAGAATTACCTACATATTAATTATTAAGTATATACAAAATATAAACTATTTAGAATTTGTTATTAGCTTACCTCAAAGTCACCAATAATTTCTTTTCTGGAGTGATACATTTTCTAAAATTAATATCAGGTTTTCGAATTTCATCGTTAAGTATTTCTAGGCGTATATTCTATTCTAGGCGTTTGCGTTAAAGGAGCAACAAAATGTATCCAGTAACAATGACCTAGTCAAAATATTTCATATTTGATTATAAATTTGGAAACCTTTCTTTAAAAGAACTTGTAATAGTTTCGGAGCAGTACAACTAGCATTTTCACAACATATATTAGGTAAATTAAAAAGCAAACCATAATTACACGGTATTTGTCAGTCCTTCTGTGGCGCCTTCGCTAATAGTATGTATGAGAAACAATTTCGGGATGAACAAGAGCGCCAATACTTAGAACATATAAAAGAGATAGTAGAAAACATCAAAATGACTAAAGATCGAGAACCGTAGTGTTAAAAAAATGAGTATAAACTTATAGAGGAAAAATTGACAATTATCAACGCTATGCAATGTAACCTTAGTAAGTGATGATGGCTCCAAAGTGACTCAATTTATGTTACTTAACTTACGCATAGGTAAGGCACTATGTAACGAGCGCTACGGAACAGCAAACGACAATAAGTATATAAGCAATTTTTTGCTCTCGCAACAGGCTTGTTACATACTGCTATTAGGCATAATTATGGAAACTGATGAATTCAAAATTATCGACACTTAGCGATATTATATTACTATGTGATGATGGGTCCAAATTGCAGCACATTAAGATATGATATTCTGCAAGTCCAGTTAGTATTCTCATAATATTTACTTTTCACCAGATTAAAATGTTGTTATGTTATTGCTTTTAAAAGTACTTCAAGTACTTATGGGAATTTCATAAAAACTTAGTGTAACAAAGACAAGTCAAACATTATATAAGAAATATTTTTGAATATAAAACAGTAATGTTTGACTATCTAAACAAAAAAAAAATCACAAAACCCCTATTTTGACCAAGGACTGCTAGTCCAAATCTTAACCACATTATGATTAATAGCATTTTCGACAATATTTACCTTACGCAAAGGATTATCACTGTGTAACGTATGTCAAGCAGCAGCAAACATTAAGTATGTGTGAAATTTCTGGCTCTCGGCACAGTCTTGTTACTGACAATTGAACAAAAGTATTCGTAACACCTGGAGAACGTCTACCCATGTAATAGGGTACATAAGTACAGGCAAATATTTATTAATAAAATAAAAGTTTTTTTACTTTATAATCCTATTTCTAACAAAAATAGGTTTTTGACCAATTAGTTATAACCATTAACGCTATGTGATCTCACCTTAATAAGCGACGAAGGTCCAAATTGACTCAATTTAGATCGAGTAACTTACGCAACGGCTTATCTTGATGTAACATGCACCACACAACAGCAAACAATAAGTATATGAGAAATATCTGGCTCTCAGAACAATCTCATTACCTAATGCAATTGAGTGTAACTTATGAAAAAGAAGAATTGATAAAAATCAACATTATATGATGTAACATTGATAGGTGACAAAGGTTCCACATTTTAAGAAATACAAGAATCAGTAAGCAATGTATTAACTACAAGGTTCACTGGACCATTTAGAGAAAATAACAAAAATGTTATGTTTGTAAGTATATTTATAGATTGTTAATAGTTTAAAATTTTAACTAGGACCTAGGCGATCGGTTGTGTTAAAGGGGCGTGGCGATCTAGCTAGTTGATCTAGTAGAAATGATACCGTATTCTACGAAAAATAAAGGGTTTAAATATATCTTATTTGCAATCGAATATTTCACTAAATATGCTTAGGGTGAACCGTTTAAAACTAAGTCTGCTGAAGAGGTCGTTAAAGCTATAGAACCTATGTTGAGCAGAAGGAAATTAAAACATATTCACAGTAATTTAGGCCATGATTTTAAAAATGTTAAATTCGCGGCACTTATGACCAAGTATAAAATTAATCACTACTCGACGTACAGTAATCTTAATAAGCTTCCATCGTTGAACGTCTGAACAGAACGATAAAAAATATCAAAAACGTACAATTCTACTTGAGTTTCTATCAGACATAGAAATAATTAACACGGAAGACTTTAACTGCCCACATTTCGATTAGTAGGCGGTCACAAACGATTAATTTCCTTGCTTACTCTTTCATATTAATTTAGTTCCAATGCAATGGTACCTACATTTTATAAAGTTTTAGCATTACAAAAATGGTGTTTAGAAAATATCATATAATAAGTGACAGGTAACCCGTATGGTATTTGTGATAATTATAATTAAATACTATTGAAATAAAACCATATATTATACTACCTGCTGGTAGTATTTAATATTTACCTGACCAATATCCTTCTCCTCTGAGCTAAGAATCCTTAAAAGAGCATTCTAGTTTTGCTCAAATACCGTTCGGTTGGGGGAAAATTGTATTAATCGTCTTAAGTTTTTTCTGGTATATACAGAGTGTATTCTATTAAGTGAAAATGCAGTCAAACATTTTTGTTGACTAGTGCTCTACCCCCGAAAAGGAAAACCCGCTTCCTCCATTGTTCAGAGACAAATTTATTGAAGCATTTGGCATGCCATAAAGCGGTTTTAGTGTGCGAGCACCAACCAAACGGTTTTTTATACATACCCTTACGATACTTATATTATTCCGATAAGTAAAGCAAGTGAAGAAGAAGATTCAGTGGACAGCGACAACGGGTCTGAAGGTAAGTCTCCCTTACATGTTTAGGGTATAATAAAATTAGATTTTTTTAACCAAATACTGTTTGAACATATAGTTATGAAATTAAATGTTAGTCAATAGCTAGGCAAGAATATGAAAAGCTATATGGTTATAAAGTAGTTATAGCAGGATTATTTGCCAACCCTCATCTATTTTTAGCGGCATCGCCAGACGGACTAGCTGGGAATAATTCGTTTATTGAAATTAAATGTCTGTTTTCAATAAAAGATTTTACATCACAATAAGTCCAAAAAACCCTAAGTATATGGATATAGATGCACAGACTAACACAATGTATTTTTGAAAAATAATCACATATACTTTTATCAACTGCAAGGGCAACTAACAATTTTGTTTTTTTATTGCGTGGACGCCAAAATGTAACATACAAGATTAACTACTATATATTTTATATGTTCTTAAAAAAATAATTTTTAAAAATGTCAATGTACCCCTTAACTGTGAATAATTCTCCACCTTAAATATTTCTAATAAAAACCATTGATACTCAAACTGATTCTATCTCAAACATTCCGTAGAAGTGGCTTACTTGAGGCATCTGCTTAACTTGGGACACAAATGTCGTTTTGGCTTATTGTCGCTATAACCTCTTTTGTTATCATTATAAGATAATTTTTGATACGGACAATATTTAATCAACGCAATATTTGCAGTCTAGAACACATCAAAGTCGTTGAAAGTTTAAGGTATGTTAACTATGTATTCATATTAAAAAAGTAGAACTTTACTAACAGCTTTAACATTATAAAATCAATCACGATTTACTCATGTAATAATTGACTTGACGTAAGTATTGTTAAGAAACATATTCATTTTCTACGTCTGTATAAGAGATGAAAAAATAAATCATCATCGTATATCAAATATTTTTAAAGTTATCGATGTTTTTTTAGTTTTAAGTGTAACTTGAGACACCATCTTTTCAATTCCTCAGTTTTTTATTCAATATAATTATGTTTCTTGTCATGGGGTAGTGGATGCACATAACGTAATTTTTTTTAATTTGACTATATCACCTAACCTACTTGTTTTCTATAGATAATTTATGTAACATAAAATTACTTACTGTTAGGTAAATAGGTACATTATAATATTGTAACAATTTATTTTCTAGCTATGGGAGGTAACAAGGCCAAAAAAGTTGGAGCACGGCCATACAAGAATTTTACGCCACTGCAACTAGAGAGAGCGTTGTTGGCAGTAACCTCAAATTTAATGTCTGAACGTGAAGCAGCATTACAGTTTGGAGTTCCAAAATCGACTATCAACCGCAAAAGAAACAATAAAACTTTTCTTTTTACGGCCTAGCCCGCGAACTAGTTTAAAATTACCTGATCCGATTTGTAAAAAAAAACATTTTAGTTTTTAAAAATCCAGGCTAGTTCTACCTGATTGTATTGAGGCCGATTTGGCCTGCATTATTATTTTCTGTATCCGGCCCGTGCAAGTCTCTACTAAGTACTATCTACCAGAGTCTAAACCAGGCATTACCCGCCCCGAGTACCCTTCGAAAATGGTATTCATCAATTGATGGAAAACCCGGTTTTACCACAGAATCGATAAAAGCTGTAGAAATAAAACAAAAGGAAATGGAAAGTAAAGGAAAAAATCCTGTGTGTGCACTATTAATAGATGAAATGTACATAAAGGAAGGCATTAGTTTTAGAGGTAATAGGTTATCAGGAGATGTAAATTATGAAACCGGTACTGAGATAATTGCGATGGCTTACCAAAAGCAACTCAAGCACTTGCTTTTATGCTTGTTGCCATAAATTCAAATGGATAGTACCAGTTGGCTATTTTCTCATTAACAGTATAGGGGCAACTGAAAAAGCCAATTTGATTAATTTATGTATCTTCTTATGTATTGATTTACATGGCCTTAATTCTATGCAGCACGCCAATATATTTTTATTTAGATATTTTATTCTTATTTACGTGTGTTAATTATTTTTAGTGTACGGTTATTTTGACTAGCAGCCCCTACGGCGAATTCCCTTTCTTATCTTTCCTTGCTATCAAGAATTCTTTATTTTACAGCCGGCAATTTCTTACCGCTTAGTTAATATCCTCGTTCACATTGATAGAATTAACGGGCAAAAACATTGGTCCTTCGAACCGGATTGTAAAAAAAAGATTTCATAATGCCAAAGAAAAACGTAAAATCAGATCCCGCTGATGAAAGAGCGCTCACCAGAGCACGCCTTTTACGCGACCGAACAGGCCAATGTGATACAATAGACTCCCTTGTTACCCACTCGATGGAAACATGTTACGAGATACGATAGCGTCGTCCCTGGCTTATACGTTAAACGATCCGTTTACTACACGTAGTGACCAATATAATATTTTACCGAAAATTAAATTGCCTAGATTTGATGGGAGCTTAACAAATTGGCGTTCGTTTCGCGATACATTTAACTCGTTGGTTAACGATGATAACCCAACCGCTGGAAAAATTGAGCGATTCCACTATTTATTGTCGTGTTTGTCCGGTCCCGCTCTTACTACTGTTAAATCATTTCCACTTGCGGCGGCTAATTATGACAATGCGTGGCAGTCATTATCTGATAGATACGAAAAACCAACGATTATTGGCAACTGCTCGCCTAGACAAGTTGTTCAGTTTTAAAACAATTGTGCACGAGTCCATTACCCACTTTAAATGCATGTATCCTTTGTACCTTTCGTAAAAATATCGTGGCCATTAAATGTCTTGGAGTAGAATATTTATCGGGGTTTTAGCTTTTTTATATTGTTTCAAAAGTTTTGGATTCGGATATTTTATTCTACTGAAAATATTTATATTATTATATGGATTATAATTATCAATTTGATGAAATAACTTGTCAGCTATACAGTAAATCTTATTAATCTAATAATTACTCTTGTTAAGTCAATAAGTGAAATTGTTACCTTGAAAATTACCAAAATTGGTTATTGACCAGTTTGAATTTGTAGTACATTATTTCCAATTAAAAAGGTAATCAAATGATTGGGACTACCATTTAAGTTTAAAAAAAAAATAAGTAGGGCCCCTCCCAACTTAGTAAAACAAAAAATACTGTGAAAAATTGAGATCACTTGGTATAAAAACATTATGAAAAAGAAAAACTTATTAATCTAACACCATTTGCCGTTTCTTGAACTTTCCAAATATTATATACATATTTTTTAAATAATTTTCTACCAGAAACCACTACTGATGCTATTAATCTGAGTACTCTTTCTATACCAAGACATAACAACTCACATGATTGTAAAATCAATACGTTCCATGCTCCTCTCAGAATCTAAAAATGTTGATTTGTTGCAGGTTATGCATGCAAGGAGCGATGGACCAGAACTAGGGACAACCATAGGAAGGCATTAAGTCTGCGCAAGACCAAAAGTGGCCAAGCAACATCAAAACTGAAGTCTCCCAAATACTATCAAGAGTTCACTTTTCTAACACCGTATTTGAATGACGGCCTTCAAACCTTTCGCCTATTGGTTTTACCAGTAACCTCAATGAAGTACAGCGTGAAACACCGCCCAATCTAAATAATTTAGATACCAACACGGTAGATGAGTTAAGTGAGACACAAGATTCACTATCCACATCACGAATTGTTGGTAAGAAGTCGAGGTTATCAGCTTCACAAGGGCCAACTGCAGCCAACGTCCCTCACCTATCAAGAAAGGAAACAGCACTCAAAACTAACCAAAGTGATCCTTTGATTGATTTTTTCATAAACATGGCAAAAACAGTGAAGAATTTTCCTATACAAGATCAAGTTCGCATTAAGGCACAACTGTTTCAAACGGTAAATAGTGTAGAGATAAGACTCGCGTTAACTCCGACAATATCTGTTTCGAACGCAACAATGCCTTCACCACCTGGTTCAAAGAATTGTTTGGTTCCTCCTTCATCTTCGAATTCAATGTTTTCTTGACCGTCTAATTCAAAATTACTGATGCCTTGTTCACCTGCCATGAACGAAACTCTGCACATTATGTGACCGTCGCCTAATGCAACGAATACAACGATGTCCCCTTCAACCTAATTCAAATTCAATGATGAACGCATTTTCTTATACGCAAATCATTAAAAAGCGTATGATATTCTCCGTTATGAGATCTTTTCTTGAATATGTCATGTATCCACATATCATGTTTTCTCTTATTTCTTCTTCTTCTGCTAACAAAGCAATCGCGAAAAGTTCTTCTTCATCACTGTCCATTTTGTCTCGCACACACAGCTTTCACACGTCTACTTGCTACGAAAACGCGAATGCTATTGTGAAAAATTCGATTGCAAATAGCCGTCGCGTTGGCAATCCGATTGCTGCGGATACGGTGGACGCAATACCACAAATTAATCCGATTGATACGATCCATCCGTTACGTACGATGCGGACATATGGACGCTTACCTTTAAAAGCCTTTAACATTTACAGAATTTAAGAGGAAACAAAGAATATCGCGCTGATAAAATAGAAAAAGATACAGAAAGAAAAGGAGTTGCACGTTTAAATCATGCAAAGAGAGATTAAATGACAATATCCTACAATATTTACAACCTTTATCCCACAGATCAATGATAAAGGGACCCAAAATAACCTATCCTATGTACTTCATAATCATCATCAATTGTACACGCAAACGATACATCAACAAGCTTAGGAGAAAAGAAAATGATTATAAAATTTACGCAGTTAATCTATTACTATTAAATCATTTATTAATTAATGTGGTTATATAATACATTTCAAATACTATTTCTGATAGGCGAATCTTTAATTTTTGACTCGTCCAATATTAACAAAAGCAACGGAGATATAAACCGGTTACAGAAAAGTAGCTACTACTAGGTCCAATGAAAAACACTCTTCAATCATATACGAGTGCGTGTGTTAAACGAAACAAACAGTGAATTTTTGAAATTGGGGGCGTAATTTATTTATAAATAAATAAATAATATCCAAATAAAAAGTAATGACAAAATTATTTGTCGGATTTTGGATGAATCGTACAGTGATTGTTTTGTCGTCTGTTTATTTTGTTTAATAAAAAAATAATTTAAATGAAAACTAACAGGAGACAAAACAAAAATAGCACAACATGAGATAGGTGAATCAACCAGAAAAAGAACATTTATAGTATTATAGTATTTGTAGACGTAAATAACGATAACTCAGAAAGTAAAAACACAGCAAAATATAATATTCGTAAAACAAAGTTAAATACAAAAACAATATAATATGCAAAATACTCCCCTCGTATACAGGAGAGTGACCGCGAAAATCTCTTTAGAGCGGCTTTAAATATAAACGCATTAGATACAATTTTGCTTACGCTTCATAAAAAAATTGTAGGTCACATGCACCTATTGCACCTAACCTAACCTAATTATTATAAAAGCCAATATTAAGTAATGTTTAATTATTTTCCATGGTTATATTCTACTACATACTACAGGATAAATAATGTTAGAAATCAAACGACAATAATACAATATAAAGATATTTATTCAATTTATTACTTCATAAGTACATATAACAAAATAAGAAAAATAACAAATGGTATAGAGACAATTGAGAAAATTTAGCTGAGAAAACTAGCCATACAGTCATTAAAACAGGCCATCCAGATGTAGCTGCCACCTCTTACCGTCCACGTCGACTGTTCCTTAACAAGTCCCGACGAACCCACGGGATCGTTTTGGTTCCTGTGCATGTAATCTTCACGGGTGTGCAAGTGCACTTTTCCTTATTTATAAGCCGAATAAGGTGCCAGCAATTTTCGCGTCTGACACGGTGAAATCTGACTGCCCGACACGACCTCTTGACGTTGACCAGTAGGTGGATGGTCAACTGCCTTCGGAGGTCTGTACTGCAAGTCCGTTGGCTTTTGGGTCACCAAGTCTTGCTTTTTAGCAAAACGTTAATGCGACTGTCGCACATCGACAGGAAACATATTAGGAGGATGACACAATAAACCATAGCCATCTTGAGACAAAAATGTTATACAAAAGTGGAGACATAATATTTCACTGTGCAAAACTGAATTATCATAAAACTATCGATTGCAAATAATATTATTGTAATAACATTACAATTTTTTTTAAGAAAAACCCTGTTTTGAGCCTTAACAATGAAGTTTTAAGTGATTCATTGGGTCTCACAATTAATAACAAATTGGATTCTATTATTGACTAATTAAGTTTGTTAAAATTAGGCAATAATGAGGGGGAAAAACGTGAATATTGCAACAAACGTAAGTCATAATATTAGTTTATAATTAAATTATTATTAAACAATATTATAATTAGTGCGATGAATAGTGGTGTCCCAAGAACTCGAGCTTCAGCGAGGTGTTACATGATTTAGATTTTAAACAGTTAACTGATTCAGATGCTCGAACAATCAAACTAGCGCGTGGATTAAAGGTAAAGAGAAAACTAATAATTCCACATAGAATTTGCAATTTTTTTTTTTTTAGATGAGATGCTGCATAGAGGACCGCAAGAGTGGTAATGTTAAATGTTTTCCCAAACCATCTTGCTGGCCAGATTCAGTTAATGGCAGCACAACTTAGTTTTCTTTAAAAAAAAAATAATAATAAATATAAATAAAAACATTTAACAAGTTTAATATATACTTACTAATGTTTCACTCCTTTCTTACTCAAATACAAAATTAGGATTTAAGATGGGTAAATCATAACTAAATTAATGTTCAATAATTTTCGAAAAATGATGAAAATATGGATGTTAAACTGTAAATACTTAATTGATAAATGATATTATATGGCTTATCAGTATCGAACACTAGAAATAAAGCGAGTGCGTACAACAGCTTACCACCCACAATGTAACGGTTTAGTTGAGAGACGACATAGACAGTTAAAAGCAGCAATCAAAGCTTAAGAATCGATAACTGGGTAGATATATTACCGAGTGTATTACTAGGCATGCGTAACTGTTTCAAAGAAGATATCAAATGTATGGCAGCCGAGGTGGTGTATGGAAGTACTTTAAGACTGACGGGAGAATTCATAACGGCAAGTAATACACAACAAGAAGACCTTACAACATATACATTCAAACTATTTGCAAGGTGAGACCGACAATAACATCGGATCATAACAAGAGAAAAATATTCATCTTCAAGGATTTAAAAGATTGTTCACATGTGTTGTTGAGAAAAGACCAGGTAAAAATACGTTTGGAAAGACCGTATGACGGTCTTTTTGAAGTACTGGAACGATCAGAGAATATGTTTACTCTTACGTTCAAAGGAGGGCACATAAGAAGGTCTTGATAGATAGGCTGAAGCCGACATATTTACTAAACCAGACTCAGGATGAACCAGTTGCACAACCCGGAGTATGTTACAAAAGACAGACCAGACGTACACAAACTACTCCAGCCCAACCAACCACAATACAAACAGCTTGACGCGGTCGCACCGCGACTCCGGTGGTGGCCGAGTGCTAATCACACTCGCCACCGCCGGATGGCGCCCGCACCCGCTTTCCCTCTACTCGTCCGACAGGCCGCGCTCGCCGCACGGACGGGATAGCTGCAGCCGCCGCCGAACCGGTTACTTCCAATTTGGATAATGTTTCGACCGCATATTGCTTAAAAATATGTTCATGTTGTTATTAAAGCTCAAATTAATTCATCCGTGATATTAAACCCCCGTGTACCATTTATTCAACCCTTATCACTCACGACCACAACATTTGGCGCAGTCGGTATTCAAAACTTAAAGGGACCTTTAGAGGTAAGTGCAAATTTGAATATTATTTTTTTTTAAATATTTTTTAATTTGGCACCCCCTTTAAATTTTAACGAACTTAGCTTAGCTGTACCTTAAGTTTAGTCTAGGCTCCCACCCTAAGGGAGTTTTTTCTCATAAAAAAGTAAAAATTTGGGGTATTTTAACGCTCAAAAGCGACAAATAATAGGGTTTCTGTATAGAGTGTACCCGAGTGTGCTTTGCGCTAAAAATAGAATTAGGCAAAACCACAAACCCGCTGACCAGCCGCTCAAAATCTCGCGAAATAACTCATTCGGCTAATTGGTTCACGCGTAAGACAATTATGTTAGTTGTATGTTTTTGATTTTTATTAAGTTTTTCTATTGTTGTTAAAACAATTAATACAATTAATATGTGTGTGTAACATAGAGTTTAAATAAATACTTAAAGCACCCACAATTTCTTTCAACAGATACACTTGTGGATGGTATAGTCAACTGTAGCTACATTTTGATATAACCATAAATGATAATAAGTAATAACATAATTTATGTAGTTCACTAAACGACGAGATATTATCGTGGAAACCTTACAATAAAATTGCGATAAAAAGCCGGTTTGGTCATCGGTGGTAAAAGTTTGGTTAAGTTAGTAGCGGACTCAAGTCGTTTCTTCGTTCAGTAGTGTGCAAAAGGTGCAATAAGCAATTGAATTGAATTGGACGGCTCCTCATAGAAGTAAATTATCTAAAATACATACTTTGCATTAGTCTTTCGATACAATAAGTTTCAAATAGCGGCGAGAAAAAATGTTAAATTCTGTTCAACTCGTATTATTAGGTAATAAACTATGTAGCATATTATTATTCTAAAAGACGTACACTTATTTTACATAATATAATTGATTATGAAACTGAAAATTAATTTTACACGTAATTATTTGAACTAATTTCATTACTTTGGTTTTTTTTTATTATTTATGTTTTTGGCAACGCGAATAATTGTTATGAAAATTTAAAAATACAGTGACTCATCTGATGTAACTCCTAAATATGTAGATGAACATTTTTTAAATATTTTAATTATGAATTATTAATTTGTTCCTTTTTTATATGACTGTAAAGATATTACATTGCCCCCTATTTTATAAGCCAGATCCACACTGTCGCTCAAAAGTTTTTTTGATTTATCATTACAATACATAATTCAATATTATTTTTATGTTGACAGGTGGTTAACTATATTCCACACATATTTAAGTTGACAGATGGATAACTTTATATTCCACACTAATGAAAGTCGGCGTGGCGGTGCACCACCGTAATAAAAAAAACCCTCCTGCCTCTGCTGAAGGGGCAAATTCCGCTGCTGCTGCCGCCATCAATAAAGACGACCCAGGGACTTCACCTCCCCTAACCGCCCAGGAAGAAGTAACCACCGCCAACGATGTAGAGGAGCCTTCTAATTAATAAAGTAATGTATTTTACTTAAGTACTTAAATAGTATTTAAACCTGGGTTCTTTTTAATTAGGTACTTAAAAACATTTACAGTCAAAAATTCAAAACATCTTTTTTTATTCTGATACAAGAAAAAGATTGGGAGTTGATAATACCAAAACTCTTTTACTTAGTGGACAAGAAATAAGTTTCAAACCAGAAGTTAAATACCTAGGTGTAATCCTGGACAAAAAACTAAGCTGGCGAGCTCAAGTTCAAGATAGGGTCAAAAGAGCAATGGTCACATTGTGGACATGCAGTAGGGCCCTTGGAAGAACTTGGGGATTAAAACCAATAGTAATGTACTGGCTATACACGTCAGTAATAAAACCTATGGTGATGTATGGAGCCTTGGTCTGGTGGCCTAGAACAAAACTAGTAACAGCCAGGAAGGAACTCAGTAGCATACAGAGGGATAAATTCTTAATGTTTTATCAATTTTAAAATGTAGCCAAATTAAATTTTTTTTTTAAATTTCAGAATGCATTAGTACACTATCACTTTAATAAGTCTCCTATTAAATCAAGAATTAGAATTTTTTAAGGAAAGAGGGTAGGGATTTTGAACTTGTACGTGCGTTTTTTAACTGAATTATTAGAATTACTTATTTTCGGCTTTAGTTAAATAAATTTTCCTCTTAAAACTTTATAAGGGGTCTATATTAGACCTCTTGAACTAATTATTCCGTACAATTTTTCTATTGCTACATCCGTATTGAAGTTACAATATTATTGATGTTATACTATATCACTAATTAACAGTTAAATAACATTATACTTACAGCACATTTGATGGAACAATAGATGTATTCCGATTTAAAATCTCATTTGTAGTGTTTACTCTGGATGACATAAATGTTGAATAAAATCTACAAGTATCGAGATTTTGTTGTACAGTTTTACTTAACACATTGTTTATGATCGCCAGCCTGGAAAGTACATTTTCAGCGCTTAACCGAAATAATCGGGTACTTGCTGAAAACAATGTTTTACACAATTTGTTACTTCGTCCTATAACTTATACCGTAGAACAAAAAAAATGTGCATCTTAAAATTTAAAAAGCCCTATTTTGAACAGAAGAACCATTTATAAATATTACCTGAAAACAATGATCCACATGCTTGTTTCAACATATTTAAACAAACGTAAAACAACCCAAGTGAATAATGTAATTTTCTGTCGCACGCCGTGCTAAAAATTTATATTTTCTGTTATCAATTATCATAGCTGCTGTAGGAAATCCGTTATCATTTTCAGTCTTGAAAAAGAGTTGGGGGCAGTTCTTCCAAAAAATGATAACAGGCGATAAGAAATAAATGTAACATAACCTTTAAAACATCTGTAGTGCCAACAGCGATTTTACCAAAAACCCGCCAAGAGAAATTAAAAATATTCTGTAAAAAAATAATAATTACTTTATTAAAATTCCCCACAAATTATTTAAACTACTATTCAAAATAAAACATTATTATTATTTGTACCTAAATTATTTGACGATTTCGGAATTTGGCCATCAAGTATAAATTAGTTTTACTATATCTTACACATTATGTATTTTGTAGTTAAATTTGTAGTTAAGAATAAAGGTACGAGCTTATGAGCTTTGTATTCAATCTTGTCTTTTAGAAGATATATTATTAACAAAATCTGGTACCTAAAAGATATATTAGAGCAAGGAAAACGGATCATATGTTCATATGTGACACTTGTAGTTTTAAGTTACATAAATAACTAGAATATAACACTTATTTAATTTTCAAGTTTCCACAAAAATCAATATAGTATACATTAAAACTATATAGTCCAAAATTAACCTATTTCCAGATAAAGACAATTCGTTATAGAAGGATATAAGAATACATTTTCGTTAGATTACTGTTGTATTAAATTCATAGTATACCACTATAAAGATGATAAAACTATAACTTATATTATCATGGATTTAACATAAATGTGAAAAGCGATTTTTCAATTATTTATGTGATTTGGAGGAAAAAGCAAGTAATCAACAGACATTATGTTTGTTCAATCATTATGTTTAAATATTTTGTTACACCAGTTGATGTAGTCACCAGTTTGAGTGTAGTTAAATTTCAATACAAAGTTTAGATAATATAATGTGTATCACTAATTTGGGATTAGTGTGAAATGTACTGAATACCTATATTAAATACAGTAAATTGTAGCGGATAAAGAATCTTACCTTGCAACTAGTGTAGCGAACAATTTTTTTTTTATTATAAGTAGTTGGTCAATTTCGTTTTGTTTGCAACCGGTCTGTGGATTATAAAAATGTCTACTAATCCGGGAACTATAATAGTATAATATAAATGTTCTAACTAGAACACTATCGGCTTTCATAGTTAGGAGACATTTTTTATTATTAGAACATTTAAGTTAAATTTTTTTAATTTAATTAAGATGTTTAATTGTAACTTGAATATTATGTGTTTTTACCTGGTGCGTTGATTGAAACGACATACACTTTTTGTACAATTAACTAGTTTTTTAGTGTGTTAAAAAAATATTTCACATCTATAGGCACTATCTGGTTTTTCAATTTTTTAGTTAATCGCTCTATGTTTTAATAATATTAATAACTAGAAACATGTTATAGCAAAAATTAAAATATTGAAAGACATTTTGACTAGTTCAAAACAAAATTAAGTAATTTGCTATTTAATATTTAAGCGAACACTTGGAAACGACTATAATGGTTTTATAATTAAAATAAATTTGATAACATCCATAAAGTTTTAGTTTATCAGTTAATTTTTTTTGCTTTGTTGTATATGTTATTTATATAATTTTTTTAATAATAAACTAATTTGTTATTATAGGAACCGGCAAATGTAAATGAGGGAGATAGTAAGGATTGTCTGGTCCCTGGCAGGGACGGTCGTGGTTGCTATCAGAAGTGATCGAGGACGTAGGCATTATAGTCGGCCTAATCCATGCACAGCCACCTTTAATGGAGCCACATTCCATGGCCAGGTGGTTGTGTACTCAGGGCCGGTTATAAGGCCTTCGTCCTCGTCACGGCGCAACCGTCGAGGTGTCCGAAAAACCCCACGCAGTAAACGTAAGTGACATTTATAAATATTAGAAACATTTTCTTTTATACATTTAATTTGATTGATGTTTTAGGCTGTTACCAGTGTGGGGTCGATGGACACCTCGCCAGGGACTGCTCGGCGTCAGATCCGTTGGCGACTTGTTCTGGCAGTCCTACTCCAAGTTCTGCCGGAGTGTCTCAGGTATTGCTGTCACCATCACCGTCACTGAACAATCACTCGGAGTCGACGAGTTGTTGTTCAGAAGCGACGATGGCGACAGCAAAATCTGAGACACCGAATGGGTCGACAACGGACCTGACGGCCATTGTGACCCATCTGGATATTAACGAGCAGAATCCAGATGGGGCAGACAATCCATAACAGGAAGTCTAGACGGAGGACACTGAACAAAATTATTTGTCTTAAAGTAAGATAAATTTATGTGCAGGATAATTTAATAATGCAACTTATTTGAAAAATCATTAAAACTTCCTTATTTTTATATTATAAATTAATATAAAATTGACTATTACTTTAGAAAACATTCATTTATTTTCCAAAGAAAAATAGTTGTTTACCCATAACCCTCTCATACTTATATATATATATGTACTTTCTTGTGTTGACATTTACAATAATACTTTATAAGCAATAAGTATTATATTTGAATTTTTTTTTGTTTTTTAGTGCTCTGTCCTCCGGCTAGACTTCCTGTTTTTTTTATAAAAAAAAACAAAAAAAAAAAAATAGAAAAAAAAAAAAAAAAATAGAAAAAAACAACAAAAAAAAACAAAAAAAAACAAAAACAAATTACATTGTTATGAAGCAGCAAGTTGCAGTATAAATGGTATAAATGTTTTTGGTAAGTTTTTTATTATTATTTGTTATTTTTTTTGTTCATTTGTATACGCAGATATATATAACATTTTCTATGTAGTTTGTTATACATATCTGTGTTTTTTTTTATACAACATTTATAGAAATAGTTCAATTATCACTTTAAGAACTCTATGATAGAATGGCACGAGGTAATGTCACTTACTTCAAGTTTCGATTAAATACAGTTAAAATTTTTTGATGATAGGAAAGTAATAGAATTGTTTGCTTATTTCTAAGAGCATACACTTTTTATTTTAAAATCCAGTAATTTTGCCATAAATTAATATTTGTTATGATTCAATGTAATTTTAGGAATCAATTTCTACATGTCAAAGCAACCTAATTTTTTTGATTTATCATGAAAATTTGTTATTTTGGGCTTCAATATTGAGCTGTCCTAATATTACCTTTTTATAATAGCAAACGTAGGCGGATATTTTAGCGACTAAAATACCATACCTGTTAGTTTGTGTATTACTTAGTTCAAAACATATAAATAGAATTTCCATAGTTTTGCTATCATACCATGTAATGGATATTATATAACAATTGTATTAAAATATAGAACTTCAAAGTTTAATTTTAAATTGTGACTGCTATACTTTATCAAGGTTAACTATCAGAATTGTATATTTTATAAATTAAATTTACTTTGTAACTCAACCGATTTACCATTAACAAATATTGTTTTGTTTAATAATTTGATATTAATCTATAATGATTTATATTTTGTAGGTCATTTATGAGAATGTCCAACTAACATCACATTATGAAGAGGAATGTTTTCATTGGATCCTGATGAAGTGTTGGTTTTTTATGGCGTATATCGTCCCAAGATTCATTAACATCAATTTTTTTAAAGGAATACTAATGTTTTGCATACGGTTATACTATTATTCATTAAAGAGATACACGCTTGAGTGTTTAAATTATCCATTATTATATAATCTGCTTCATGCTATTTTTAATGTTTTAGTTTAGTAACTTGAAGCTTCGATTTTGTATTAAATATTGTATTATTTTATTACTATGTTCAAATAAGTATATATATTAATAATAATTTAAAAACATGAATGATAATATTATATATTATGACTTGTTCAATTCTTGTAAAAATTGAACTTTGTGATACTGCTCTTATACTATTATTAAAAAAGTACAATTTTTTAAATCTCTATAAAAGGGTATAGTATTATTAAAAATTAAAATTTAACAAGCAACAGCCGGCAGCTAGTGGCTATAAGCGTTAGGAACATTTAAATAAAAAGTAATATAATATGTAAGTAAAATGTATTGTTTTCTCCATTACAGTAACAGTATAAGATTTAATTTTTATTTAAATGTTAGAAACTCAATTTTTCTTTAGAATACAACGAGAAATTAATGTACAATTACATTTACATTTTCAATTTAAGGATCTATCTATGAAAAGGTTTTTTTAGTTATATTTTGTTTTGTACATTATCAATCTAGTAAAATAGAAGTATAATAGTGCTTTGAAAGAATATAATATATGCGAACTATAAATTGTTAGTGTGAGATTGTCTACTGGAAGTATATAACAAATAAACCAAACACAGTGTAAGCCAGCAAAGTAAGAAATTATTAAATTTGAATTGGTCATTTCCATCATCGACCATTCTAACTAAAACTAACAAGACATTGTTTATGTGTTATTTGGTCCACTGGGTTTTTGCAAAAAAGAAAAAAAACCAGTACAGTGGGGTCGGGGCATAGTGAGGACGGAGCATAGTGGGGACGGGGAGGTCACAGGTTTAAAGGAATTTTTAAATCTGAAAGTGATAAAATCACTTTCGAAAAAACGCTTCGATGCAAATCGGTAGCTAGTATTTTCAAGGCAGTACAATCTAAACCAAGCACAGTGTAAGCTAGGAAAGTTAGAAAGTAATAAATTGAATCGGCCATTTCAAAAACGACTTAGGTCACCGATTTTTCAAAACTGTCTTTTTATCAAATGTAATAATTATATACTTAGCTACGTATTCTGTGTGAAAACTCAATTTGTCAGACTCATATTTAATACAAATGTTGAGTACAAGAAATTTGAATCACTGCAAAATATATTTATGAAGTTTCTTGTGGCTAGTGTAATATTTCAAATTTGTGACTTGTGTCGTTTTTTAAATGACTGATAAAATTACAAAATAGAAGCATCAAAACGTTAATTTGAAAGTGATTTTATCCGAGAGGACTAGTATAGTAGAGTATTGGCATAATGTAATCAAAGCAATGAGGAAACGGAGAGGTCACAGGTCTACAAGAATTATTATAAATAAAAGTGATAAAATTGAAGAAAATCGCTTTCAAATAAACGCTTTGATGCTTCTATTTTGTAATTTTATCAGTCATTTAAAAAACGACACAAGTCACAAATTTGAAATATTACACTAGCCACAAGAAACTTCATAAATATATTTCGCAGTGATTCAAATTTCTTGTACTCAACATTTGTATTAAATATGAGTCTGACAAATTGAGTTTTCACACAGAATACGTAGCTAAGTATATAATTATTACATTTGATAAAAAGACAGTTTTGAAAAATCGGTGACCTAAGTCGTTTTTGAAATGGCCGATTCAATTTATTACTTTCTAACTTTCCTAGCTTACACTGTGCTTGGTTTAGATTGTACTGCCTTGAAAATACTAGCTACCGATTTGCATCGAAACGTTTTTTCGAAAGTGATTTTATCACTTTCAGATTTAAAAATTCCTATAAACCTGTGACCTCCCCGTCCCCCACTATGCCCCGACTCCACTGTACTGGTTTTTTTTTGGTAACGCTGTCGATTTTTCCGGTTGTGTGCCAAAGTAAGACATAAAAAGTCAACTAATTCTAAACTAAAAAACTAATTTTTGTAGTGAACGTGTAAAAAACGTACAAACTTTATATTCTACTCTCCATCTTCTTTATTAATCAATAAATAATTTTACCAGTATGTTTGTTTAGTTATCAAGATTAGGGTTGCCATTTGTTCTGATTTAGTTAGAACACTATCGGCTTTCAGCACAACGTGCCGGTATAATTTAAATCTTTGCTTGGATGTAAAAAAATACTGGTTACTATTTATAAGTCTATTTTTATTGTAACTATTAAATAATTATTAAAATAATATGTTCATTGTGTATTGGACTGTTTTTTTTTTCTTACCCTTAATGATACACAATACTGTGTGTATGAATTAGAGATTTATTAGCACAGGCTGTATAGTGTATACAATACATTAAAACACATTTTAATGTTTTTTAGTTTGTTTAAATTAAAACAAATTTGGAGGGGGGGGGGAGTTAAAGGAATAAAAGGATTATCAATTGTCATGGTCCGGGTTATAATTTAAAATCAATGGCAACTCTAGACTAGATGAACTGATTTAATTTGTGGACAATGGGGTTGTTTTTTTTTTTACACAACTAAAAATTGCAAAATTTAAACGGCTGATAAACAAGTACCAATGATGTACTACGTTTGGTGTTTAGAAATCTATTTTTGCCAGTTAAAATACTTTTGGACTATTAAACCGTAAAGCTCATTTGATCTTAATTAAACAACGGTATTTTTACTATGATTGTTTCAAACGTGTATACCTATTACTGTTGTATTAAATTCATAGTATACCACTATAAAGATGATAAAACTATAACTTATATTATCATGGATTTAACATAAATGTGAAAAGCGATTTTTCAATTATTTATGTGATTTGGAGGAAAAAGCAAGTAATCAACAGACATTATGTTTGTTCAATCATTATGTTTAAATATTTTGTTACACCAGTTTGAGTGTAGTTCAATTGCAATACAAAGTTTAGATAATATAATGTGTAACACTAATTTGGGATTAGTGTGAAATGTACTGAATACCTATATTAAATACAGTAAATTGTAGCGGATAAAGAATCTTACCTTGCAATTAGTGTAGCGAACAATTTTTTTTTTATTATAAGTAGTTGGTCAATTTCGTTTTGTTTGCAACCGGTCTGTGGATTATAAAAATGTCTACTAATCCGGGAACTATAATAGTATAATATAAATGTGGCGGATGCATGGCTGCAGGTGCCACAGCTCACAGCTCGGTTAAAATATAATAAAAATTATTTCTTTAAAATTAAAAACTTATACATAAAATATTTCAGTTATTTAGTATGAATGTTAATTAAATTTTATTGCATCGTCTAGTTGACCGGCATGTAATAGGTTCACATAAAAGCGTTGTTTTGGATAAGTAGAAATGTACTGGTATGACTACCTATCAATTACTTTGTTAAAAACAAACATATTATAATTAAGAACTGGGTAACTCAGATTGAAGAACATACTTTAATTTTATAACTATACTAAATGACCATATAACAATAGTTGCAAAAACAAAGTTTTAAATCTTGTATTATAAAATTATTTTAAACTGCGAAGTATCATAAATAATATTATTTAAAAAAAACGGTATAATTTGATAAAACTCAAATTAATTTGTTGTAATTAATAAAAAAATTCATCAGCTAAAAACAACACAATCCTTTGTTATAAATCAAATACAATTTTTCTTATCAAAATAAAATGTAATTTTTAAGTGTACATCAATTTCTTCAGTATAGTGAGTATTTAATTGAGTAAATAGTTTATATTTTTTTATAATAAATGTGTTTTTTAATTTTTCATATAAAACTAATATCTTACTACTATTGCTTGTTAATGATAAGTGATACTGAAATTATAGATTACTTATAGTTTTTATCTTCCAGTTATCTAATACATTTTATTTAAATAAAAATGTTAAGAGTTAAATTAAAAATGCAATTAAATGTTTTTGAAGAAATTAATTTGATTTGCTTTTTTTTTAAGCTTATAGATTTTTTCTTACTGGCATCATCTATATTACAATGCAAAGTTCCAAACTGATTTTTTTTTTCAAGATTCATGTGTCACACCTATGTCGTTGACAAATAACATTTTATTCTTTGAGATATTATAGGATCAAAACCCTTAACATTTTAAAAGTACAGAACCATCGTACGTACTATATTTACAATTTATAAAATTCAATAGATTATAAAAAAAGCAACGATAATTAATTTCAAATTTTCAAATAATAAGTGAAGTTAACCAATAATACAAGTCGCTGAGTTTTGTAAGAAGTACATTTAATATCTCTTGAAAATGCACTAAGATATTACTTTTGCGATTATGTTTTTGTGTCAATATTTTCTAAATCGCTGAACCGATTTCTTCATGCAGCAACTCTATAGATCATGAGAGGTACTTCATTGGGCTAAGAGATTTAAAAAGTTCACCCTTTCTCCTTTAAAATGAACACAAAAAAATGAATATATTTTTAAACTAAAAATTACGGCACAATTTAACTTTTTTTTAAATAGTCAAATCAATTCCAAATTTGTATGGAATAATATTTAAAGAGATTATATATATTACACATATATACACGTATTATCAATGTACGTTGAAAAACCATTAAAATATCAAAAGCTCTTTCCTCCAGAAGGGATGGGCATTTTTCCATTATTTAGCCTTTCTTAAGTGTAGTTTTAAGGCTTTAGGTCTGCAAATTGTCAGAAGGTAGATCTAGAGTGGGGCTATAACGCGTAACATTTATTTCAAATATATGTAGTTAAACTTTTGATTTAAGCTGGTCACACACGGAGCGGTTTAGCCGCGCGCGGTCGCGGATAAAAACCGCGGCGGTTTGCCGCCGTTAATTGAACAGCCGTGTTGAATGGGTTTATTCACACAGTTAAACCCGCACCGCTGATAGCAGCGGTCAACCGCTAAAATTGTCCCTTGCGCGATTTTCGGCTCGACGACCGCGTCCGCTCATCATAATTAAACTGCATATTTTCAATAGACGTATTCATACAGAGCGGTTTGACCGCAGCGATTTGTGAGCGGATCCTAGATTATCATATTATTATTGATATTATATTTATTATTTATACGCCTATGCCTCAAAAACCGCAGGGGCAGTAGGTGCAATGCCCCGGTAAAGGGGCCTCTTGGAGTTGGGCTAGGGGCCCCGCCTCCATCTGGGTCATTGCATTATATTCTCACATTTAAATCAAATAAATATTGTATTAAAATTATTGAATACATTTATTTTTATAATGTTATTATTGAATATAATTAATATTGTTTATTTGGGTCATGGAATATAAGTAATAAATATTATATAACCTTATATGGTATTATAAGTGTACACTGATGAAATCATGAGTAATATTTAAGTTGTTTATACAAGGACCAATTACGTCTGTAACCTAGATTGTATAGTATATAAGACATAGTATTAAGGTGTTGGATTTACCATTCTATTACGGCTGCTGTTATAATTGAAACGTACGTTGTATATATATTATTCTCTATACTGTGTGTGTTTTTATATTTAATAGTATTGTGTTAAACATATTATTGTTGTGTTTTATTTTCTACTTAAATACTAACTTCCACCAAGATATACAGGCGTATATCGCAATAGGTTATTGGCCCAGACACATAGTCTCAGGCACAACAGTGGAGTATCAGAAGGCTAAGTATTTATGTAGTTAAAATTCACTTATTCCAATTGTTCAGTAAGTACTATTTTTAAGTACGTTATCTTTTAACTATGGACGAGTCACTGAAGATTACAAAGCTGAGTAACTCGGAAGGCTGGACACTTTGGAAGTTTCAAATGAAGGTAATAATTAATTCATTTGAGATAAACGGTATAATTACAGGAGATTATAAAAAGCCAGTATATACAATAGCAACCTCCGAGAAAGAAGAGGATGCCAAGAAAAGGTTTCAGTTAGAACGAATAGCGTGGTCAAGGGCTGATAGTAAATGTCAAAGATTAATCGTCACGTCATTGGAAAATGGACCGTTACAATATTTGCTAAATTGTAGTACAGCATATGATATGTGGAACAAATTATTAAGTATCTACGAGCAAAAATCTGAAGCAGGTATACATTTATTACAAAATAAATTTTTCAGTTATGTAAAAGAGCCTACAGATGACATTTCGACGCATATCAGCAAACTACAGAATCTTCAAAACCAACTCGCTCTATCGGGAGAGAAAATCTCTGACAATATGTTGCTAACTCAAATTCTTATGACTTTACCGCCATCTTATAAACATTTTTACAGTGCATGGGACAGTGTACCTCAAGCAAGTAAAAATTTAAATGAACTTACATCTCGGTTGTTAATAGAAGAATCGAGAATGTCTCAAGGAGGTTCAGAAGTTGAAGCAGAGGAATCCAATGCTTTGACTGTCAAAAGATTTCAAAAGAAATTTTTTAAGAAGAATGGTGGTAATGTTGGTAATGAACGTAATTTTAGTAATAATAATACTAAAAAGATAGGTCCCTGTTTTTGGTGCAAGAAACTAGGTCATCTCAAGAAAGACTGCAAGAAGTATCAAAAGTACCAGAAGGATCAGGGTGAGGCGAAATCAGATTCGCCAAGTACAAGTTTAACAGGTCAAGCGTTCTATAGTGAATCTTTGGTTACTGATCGCAAAGAGAATCAATGGTATTTGGATTCAGGAGCTACTGAACACATGACAAGCAACAGAGAGTGGTTTGCGAACTATAAAAAATTCAGATCGCCAGTGGAAATAAGGATTGGCGATGGTACAAATTTACAGGCAGAAGGTTCGGGAAATATAAACATAATATGTTATGTGGGAAATAACATGAATACAAATTATTTGTCTAATGTGTTATATGTACCAAATTTAAAGTATAATTTATTTAGTACGGGCAAAGCATTAGATAAAGGTTTGAAGTTGGAATCAGATAATAAAAAGTGTATTTTTTTGAAAAACAATAAGGTCGTTTGCACTGGTGAACGCAAAAACGGGTTATACAATATGAACATTGAGATTGTACAACAAATAGCCGACGACATGACATTGACCGAGCAAGGTAACGGACAAATGGAAGTGAATGCGGCAATCGCGGATTCAATTCAACTTTGGCATGAACGACTAGGGCATCAATGTAAACAGTACGTAAAATCTTGTTTGCTAAAACATAATATAAATGTAAGCGGTGATTGGAACCAGTTTTTTTGCGATGATTGTGTTATTGGGAAGCAAACGAGAAAGCCATTTAAGAGTCGTTCGACTACATCGGGTAAAACCGGAGAGTTAATTTATGCAGATTTATGCGGACCGTTTGAAAAAATTTCTCTGGGCGGGTCCCAATATTTTTTATTGTTCAAGGATGATTACACACATTATCGGACGGTCTTTTACTTGAAAAATAAAAATGAGGTCAAAAATAAATTAGAGTTATTTATAAGATCTGTTAAAAATGATTCTGGGAATAAAGTAAAAGCTTTAAGAAGTGATAATGGTTTAGAGTTTGTTTCTAAAGAAGTAACAAGTATTTTGCAGAAATATGGCATTCGACATGAAAAAACAATAGCGTACACACCAGAGCAAAATTCTGGGGCGGAACGTGAAATGAGAACTATTGTGGAAGCAGCACGAACATTACTTCATTCAAAGAAGATGGACTTATCATTTTGGGCAGAAGCAGTTAATACATCAGTGTATGTACTCAATCTTACTGGTAAGAGTACTGTTGAAGGTAAAAGTCCATATGAGCTTTATTTTAACAAAGAACCAGATATAAGGCATTTAAGGGTATTTGGAACAGAAATGTATGTTCATATTCCAAAGGCCAAGAGACGAAAATGGGACGCTAAAAGTAAATTGTGTATTTTTGTCGGATATTCTTTAGATAAACGTGGGTATAGGGCCTATTGTCCAAAAACTAAAACTATAAGAGATTATAGAGATGTTGTGTTTAAAAAAGAAATAAATACTAATGAATTAACATTTAGCGAAAGTGTAAGTCAAGATTATAATGTCGACGAGGAAACACCTCAGGCGGTAGAGGTACAACCAGAAAAAAAAACTCGAAGTCACGCCAACAGAACTACCAAGTTACAATCTTCGCGATCGAGGTCAATTGCGTAAACCGGCCAGATATGCATATATTACGTCGTGTATTACAAAACCAATAAACTATAAAGAAGCTGTGAGCTGTCAGAATAAAAATGATTGGATTTTAGCCATGGACGACGAGATAAATTCATTGCATACTAATGACACCTGGACGTTGGTGCCAATTCCAGAAGGAAATCAAGTATTAAATAATTCATGGGTTTACAAAATCAAGTACAATGGTAACGGGCAGGTTGATCGATTTAAGGCTCGATTAGTTGTTAACGGGTCTCGACAGATACATGGGATAAATTATAACGAAACATTTTCACCTGTAGTTAGATTTGAATCTATTAGAACAATTTTAGCCATTAGTGCGGCTCAGAAATTGGAATTATGCCAATTTGACATTCGTACAGCATTTCTATATGGTATGTTGGAAGACGAACTATACATGGAACAACCGATCGGATATGACGACAATTCAGGACGGGTCTGCAAATTACGTAAGTCGTTGTATGGATTAAAACAATCTCCACGGTGTTGGAATACACGGTTTAAGAATTTCCTTTTGCAATTCAATTTAAATCAAAGTAAATATGATTCGTGTGTTTTCACTAATCATGATAATAATGAAAAATTGATTTTAGCTATTTTTGTTGATGATGGTCTTATTGCGTCGGACAATAAGACAAAAATACGGGTGTTGTTGTCCAAATTAGAAAAAGAATTTGAAGTTAAACATGGTAACTTAGATTATTTTCTAGGAGTGGGAATTGAGAAATTAGATGATGGATCATTATTTATTAATCAAACTAATTATTCTAGAAATATTATTAAACGATTTAACATGTTAGATGCAAAGGATATCTCATTACCCATTGATAAATCAACGACATTGGATGTTCACACGGATTCGATAGTACTAAAAGAAGGTCAAGTACCGTATCGAGAAGCAGTGGGAAGTTTATTATTCCTGTCACAATTAACAAGACCAGATTTGGCATTTGCAGTTAATTTTGCATCACGATTTTTGACAAAACCAACTAATGCTCATTGGTTGATGGTCAAACGCATTATACGTTACGTTAAACATACAATTGATTATGGATTGGTGTATAAATCTGATAATAATTTAGATTTAAGAATATTTACAGATTCTGATTATGCTGGAGATTTAGAAACAAGGAGATCAACTTCGGGACATCTATTCATGTTGGGTTCATCCACAATATCTTGGCAAGCTCAACGTCAAGCAACGGTCTCTCTTAGCAGTACGGAAGCGGAGTTCATTGCAGCGTCGGACATTACAAAAGGACTAATTTGGTTTAAAAGTTTCTTACGAGAACTCACTAATAATAATATGTATGATAAACCTACATTATTCATTGATAATCAAAGTACCATTCGTTTAGTTAAAAATCCGGAGTTTCATCGAAAAACCAAGCACATCGATGTACGATATCATTTCATTCGTGAAAAATATGAAGAAGGTCAATTCGAAGTTCAATACATAAACACAGAAGAAATGTTGGCAGATATCTTCACAAAAGCACTTCCAAAGGACAGATTTGGGATGATTCGATCAAGCATCGGAATACAGAAGATATCACAGTAGAATAAGTTAATTTAAGGGAATATTAATTAAGGGGGTGTATTGAATATAATTAATATTGTTTATTTGGGTCATGGAATATAAGTAATAAATATTATATAACCTTATATGGTATTATAAGTGTACACTGATGAAATCATGAGTAATATTTAAGTTGTTTATACAAGGACCAATTACGTCTGTAACCTAGATTGTATAGTATATAAGACATAGTATTAAGGTGTTGGATTTACCATTCTATTACGGCTGCTGTTATAATTGAAACGTACGTTGTATATATATTATTCTCTATACTGTGTGTGTTTTTATATTTAATAGTATTGTGTTAAACATATTATTGTTGTGTTTTATTTTCTACTTAAATACTAACTTCCACCAAGATATACAGGCGTATATCGCAATAGTTTATCCTATTATATAATACATATAATATTAAATTAATAATAATTTCGAGTGGACTTATTGACCGGGATTATAGTTAACTTAGCCAAGTTAGCTATATTATATTAAGCAATAATATTTGTAATATATAATATTATTATAGTGTTCATCGAGTTATTTTTATGTACGTGAATTCCCCGATATAATCTTTGCAATCGCCGCGTCGACCGTGGGCCGCGGCCCGTGCCTGATTATTTTTAAGTCATACCACGGTGTCGTGCGACGGTGTCATATTGACTTGATGAAAACATTTTAATTTCTATTTAACTAAATTTTAATATAATATTAATATTCATTTACTTTAAATATTACTTTAAATAATCATTTACTTTAATTAATTATGTCGTTTGACACCGAAAAGTTTATTATATGTGTTCAACAAAATGAGTGCATTTGGAATAAACGTAAGTAATTTATTTTATCCAAGCAAACCTGGGCAAAAATGATTTAAATAATGTCCAGGCCTAAGTAATTATAATAAATAAATAAAATGTATTTAATCAGTTTTTCTCGAACTCAAAAATAGAATACTATACCATTAAACATGTTTGTTTAGAAGACAAAAGTCACCATGACACGCAAAAAATTCATGTTGGATGGACTTATGTAGCTAAATCGATGGTCGATAACTTTGATAATTTAGAAGAACACACAAAACGTGAAAAAGGTAAGATATTATGTAATATATTTTATTAAAATAAAAAAAAATTAAATAATCGTTAATTATAAATACTTATTCATATTAAAAAATGAATTGGCTTACCTGATACAATTAAATTTAAATTCAAATAAAAATTTAGAAAATTATAAAACTGTCTACAGCTTTTAAAATTATATTGTTTTATGGTTAAATTAGTGAAAGACCTTAAAAATAAGTAGAAAAATGTAAAGGATACCTACAGAAAAAAATCAATTAAGAAATCTGGCCAAGCTGCCAAGACTGAAAAAAAATATATATACGCTGATATTTTGGAGTTTTTAAGACCGACAATGAAAAATAGAAAGTAATTAAATATTAATATAATTACAGTAGAAATATTTAATATAAAATTGTAATATCTTATGCTAATTTTTGTAGGACCGATAGTAACGTCGCTGGCAGTGATGATACAGAAAACGGAAGTGACGAGGACATCGACGTACAAAACACATCAAACATCGACCAAGTAACAGCATCATCATCTCAACAACCAAAAAAAAAAAGAAAAAAGACACAAAACTTTGAAGAAACGTTAATTGCCGCTTTGGGAAGTCGACAAGCCCGGGAAGATCCCGTCAGCTCATTTTTGATGTCATTGGCTCCACAGATAAGAGGTCTTGAACAAGTTCAACAGAACCAAGTATTTATAGAATTTTTAACAGTCCTACAAAATATAAAATATTCTAATTTACCTAAACAGTCAAACAATCCAAACTTATATCATCAATCCCAAACCAATATTTCGAATTCTAGTCTCCCACCTCAAAATTATTCTAACGTCAATTATTCTTATCCTGTTTATCCTTACAATAATTTTTCATCGACTCCTCCTTCTTCTTCTGGACTTCCATTAATACCAAATCCTCACCTTTCTCCAACAATTTCTTCTTCGCCGCTACCTCCCCATCTTTCTGCCTCCGAATACCCTAGCAACTCTCCTAACAATACACAGTATCAAAACCGTCCTTTGTGATTTATTGTATTCAATTTTTAAATTTTTTTTTAATTTATTATTTATGTCGATCTCACGTTTTTTTAATAATTATAACATATGTATATATATACTAAGTAATTTTATTAACATTCAATTTTTAACTTTATTTAATATCTTTGTAAATTGTAATATATTATTACATATAATATTATTATTTATAAGATAGTAAAAGGTCTATAACTTATTTTAATAATTATAACATATGTATATATATATATACCAAGTAATTTTATTAACATTCAATTTTTAACTTTATTTAATATCTTTGTAAATTGTAATATATTAACTCACTACCTTTTATTATTTTTAAAAATAATTTTACTAAAAAAGTAAGCAGCGTTATTCATATTTTTATAATATAATTACACTTTTAGATAGAATAGTATAAACAATTATTATACTCACCCAATAATTTATTTGCCAATTATTTTACTTTGCCAGCTAAGGGCGTGACTTGAGTGGTTGACATATTTCACAAAGTACTCCCTGACGTCCTTCGCATTTGTTTGTGAATTTCCAACTCCTCTTTTTTCAGCTATGCTATCCATAGAACAATCCAGGCTGTCTTTAAAGTTATAACCATCACGGCGTCTCACAAAATTGTGTAAAACACAGCAGGCTTTGGTAATAATAACCGCAAAATTTGGCTCCACTAACATGCTAGTTTGAAAAACTCTCCATTTCTTAGACAGAATCCCAAATGAACACTCTATGTACTGACGGGCCCTGGACAATCGATAATTAAAAATGCGTCGTTCGTCATTTAATGTTCTGCCGGGAAACGGTCGCAATAAATTTTTATTAAGAGCAAAAGCCTCATCAGCCACGAGTACAAACGGTTGTGGTACGCCTTGATTATCCCCAGGCAGACATTGTTCTGGAGGAAAATTTACCTTGTCTGCATACAACTTTTTACCGAACGCTGACATTTTAAAAACATTACAATCACTCTCTTTACCGTACGATCCCACATTAATGATACGAAAGCAATAATTTGAGTCGCAAATAGCCATAAGTATCAGTGAGAAAAAGTTCTTGTAGTTGTAGTACAGCGATCCACTATTCCTGGGACATTCTATTCTTATGTGTTTTCCATCAACCTGTATTCATTAATACAGGTAAGTAAATACTTTCATATTGGCAGAAGGTTACAATTACTGATAATATTAGTCATAATACTCATAAAGTAGTTTTAAATGATGGTTCTGAATGGATAAGGCACAATGATCAGATATGGCCACACGGCCTAAAAGAAAATGAGTTATCTCCTGCTTCTAATTATTCAGACACGCCTAGTGTTGACCAAACAAACTCCGATTCCTTTGAAACTACTGTACCAATAAATACCACAACACAAAAATCCCCTAGACCCCCGTTAGGATTAAAAAACCCATTCAGCGTTTTTCTCCTTGTGATTATAAATAATTATGTTACTGTATTATTTTTGCATGAAATATTGTTATTGTAATTTGATATTGTTTTTTTAATCATTTGTATTATCTATCTATATGATATTAGAAATGTAATTATGGTTAAGTATATTATTTTTGATTTTATTGTAAATTTAAAAAAAAAGGAAAGAGGTGTTACATATCAGCAGTTTTTATAAATACATATGGTAGGAATTGTCTACCATACGCGAGTGCTACACCGGCACAACTTGTCATTCGTGTAATTTTGGTTTCATAATAAACATCAGCGAATATTATTATTTATATTAATCTAATTGTGTTTTACTTTCATACTAAGGTATAACAAATCAATGAGCAAATCAATTTAAAATATTGAAAATCATTTTTTTTTGTTTGCTAGATTAATATTTTATAACACATGTTTAATGTATATAAATAATATGGAAAAAAAAGGTTTGAATAATAGCAATAATAATAAAATTCGATTATTATAATTGGAAAAAAATTGTACAGGATTAATATACTAACCGCCCCGACTGTATTTGGAAACTGGGTTTTTTCAAAATAGCCTTCAGCTATATCTAGCCAATCATGAGTTGTGGGCTCTGACATCTCAATTGGCTGCAAAATTGTCCATAATACCTCGCAAGTTTCCCGCACTATTTTTGTTATGGTCGACACACCCATTAGAAACTCATAATGTAATGCTGAGAAATGCGTTCCAGTTGCCAAATACCTGAATAGTATAGTATAGAAAAAAATTATATTTTATTCATAACATTCAGATTTATAATAACAATACAACTTATAAAGTCTTATTGTTTTCAAATTTTAGTAACAAACATAATGAATTGTTTTTTTTTATAAATACCCAATTGGCAATTATTAAGTATTATAAAACTATGAATATACCTTATTGTGACAGTCAACCTTTCCTCTGGTGAAATTGGGATACGCATATTTGTATATTGTTTTTGGATGTGCTGTCCGGCGAGTAAAACCTAATGATATAAATTATTACCTTAATTATTATTTATTAAGGATATTCTACATTTTTATAATTAATGAACTTACCAGTTCATCGAAAGATTGAATGCTCATTCTGTAGTAGTCGAAAAATTTGTCTGGGTGCGCTCGCAAGGTCATAAAAGTAATATTGAATTGGCCTTCCTGGGGCCTTTTTACATTTAATGGATGCACCCAATATTGCCTTTTAGTTTTATTTTGTTTTTTATGTCTTTTATTTAGTAAATATGCAATACATACTGCTTCGACATCATTTAATGCAATGTCCATGTTTTTTGTTTTATAAAAAAAACTGTTTACACTGAAAAAATATATTAACCGAACACTTGTTGTCTCAAACACGTTGTTAACTCAACTGTTTGTATAAACCTCTGTTACAAATTAGCGCGAAATATTTTATAAATTATAAAAACCGCCTTAATAAACCGCGTTTGATCCGCTCCGTGTGTAAGTACATAGCGGTTGCGGTCGCGGATAAAAAACCGCGACCGCGCGCGGCTAAACCGCTCCGTGTGTGACCAGCTTTAGGAAATAACCAGGAAAAAAGGGGAAATAACACTACAATCGTAGGCGGTCAATGTCTATATATTGTTTGTGAAACAACAGGTATCTGACAAATGTTTTCACTATATTGTTGATTACTATGTATTATGTGGGTAAAAACGAGAATAAGTGATAAGTGCAAAAAAAAAAGGCCAGACTACCGGTTACCGAGACATTTTTTTATCAACTATAAGAATCCAACGGGAGACATAATATCATATTAACAAAATACAAAACCACCGCAAGGTAGATTACTGTGTATACGGCACAATGATCGTATATGGTGTATTAATAAAATACAACCGTCGTGATACACCCTATATATATAAAAAAAATCCGTCTTTTTTAAAAACAGTGTGACGATGATAGATAGTGTATGGCAACGGCGAATATTTTTCACTTATTAGGGTACAAAGCTATTGGGTGTGGCCTAAATATCCCCGGGCTTGGTCGGCGCAGGGATTTTGACCAGGAACCTGGGGATCAATAAATGGGAAAACGCTGTCAGCGCGGCAGCTGCAGCTCCCCTTCCGGCCTTACCGACCCTTGTTGTATTGTATTGTGTGCCAGCTCCAAACGTTAATTCTTCAGTAAGCAAATGCTTTGAGCCCCGGCCGGCTGTCTAATAAAATACACCGTTTCGGCACAGTAATTCGGATTTTATTCGGTAAATTCGGTAAAATAAAATAAAATTTAAAAGAAACTCCAACCGAGTAGTGTTTTTCTACGCGTTTTAATTACAACGGTGCATACAATGTTGGACCCCGAGCTTAATAAATTCGTGCAAACCGTGAAAACGCTAACGCAAAATAGTAAGTATATATTAACCGAGTTGGTTATTACTTACTTATATGCAACGAAACGTATCAAAGATTTCCATTTGAATATTTTTTTATGCCTATCATTATTAATATGTTATTATCTCATAAAATAAAATACTCACTAAACGTGGTAAGGTTTAATGTTATTAATTAAATGTTAATACTATTAAATTACCATAATTATTTTCTCACTAACTTAGTAGTATTTCACGCTTGGATTCTCATAAATGGCACATATATTTACTTCTAGTTTTAATAATTAGGGATGGGCTTGCGATACAATTATATCGATAATATCAATATCGACACTATCGTAAAGTACAAATATAAGAATATATCGACATATTTGGCCCACCCTTAGTTTTAACGCGTGATATCCAAACTAAATTTATTAGTTACATTAAATCAGTGGCGGTTTTCCCGGGGAGGCAAGGGAGGCGGTGCCTCCCTTGAAAATTAAGGAAACTATGTACTTAATATTGTTATTATGATGAGATATTTTGGTTTACAATAAATATTTTCAATCGAAAAATGTATGTGAACGATAATTGTTTTTGAAAGCGAAAAAAAAATTTAAGAATTTAAAATAACGTCTCTCCGTATCAGCGGTGCCGTCTGGCCGGCCGCTGCCTGTTGTTACACACGTAGCATAAGGGCAGCCGGCGGAGGCGGCTGCCGCTAATATCTCACGTTATGTTGTTGTGTTCACAACATACACACACACACACATACATAAAATAATACGAACAGCGCATGCGCAGTTCTCTGCGAGAGGCGACACAAAAATATTGCCTTTGTGGGCAACTGACCGATGATCGTGTTTATCTTGGGGAAGAAATGGGGCATAGACATTCAGCATGTACATCAGCACCGACACTGCCAACAACAAAACGCCATTTCCCATTATCACTAAATCATTTATCAGCAGTCGCAATTTGATATCACTATATTTTTTACTTAATTCTGATACCGGTTTACTATTTGGCGTTTTATTTAGTTTTCTTAAGTTATTAGTTAATATATTATTATACTTATTAGCTTTATTATTTTTTTTTTTCAAAATGAATCCTGTATATGTCAGTATAGTGGTTATGAAGCAACATCCATACAGAAAATCGTTTGCGATTACAATTTCATCTTTTGTAAATTGTATTTACATATGTTTTTATGATTATACATTTATCTTAAGTTCAAACATTTTAATGATAATTATTTTACTAGATGACCGGTAATGCGATTATAACTAATAACTAAGATAATAAGCAAAAGTCTTCTGTTACAGTTAAAAAAAGGAAGTATACCAGTATGAAGAAATTTTAAGTGTTGGGGTTTTGCGCTTTTTTTATCAATGAGGGTACAAAGTTGTTGCCTCCTCGACAATTTAATGCCAGAACCGCCACTGCATTAAATACATTTTTAAAAATATTTTTCTCACTCTTTTATATTTTTTTTATAAGAAATAAAACGATTCATGCAGAAATGGGTTGACAAACAGTAATTACTACTGTTTTTTAAGTAAATAGAAAATAAATCAATTTGTCACACAATTTTGTTTTGGTATGTACTTATTTCGTTTATCAAATATTATATTTTTGTTCTTTTATTCTAGTTCTTAAAATATAATGTATCGTGTACCTATCCTATGTTTAAATGATTTTATTCAATAAATATTCTATGAAAATAGTTGACCATATGACATGAGTAGAACGCTCCATCAATTTCAATTTGTGATTACAATGTTAAATGAATAAAAAAAAAAGTTAATACGATCTGGTTAAAATGAACAATAAAAAAAAGGGCGTGAGGAACAAAGCCTCCCTTGTTAAAGTGTAAAATGTAGTATAATATAATTAAGTGCACAGTTGGTTTCCCAAATCCTTTGTTAATGTACTGAGAACTGAAAATACCAACAAATTTTACCTGACCGTTTTACATTGATAACAAATTACAATTATACTGCATCAACTTTATTCGTCTTTAATTGTGTTGTATCTATAAAATAAAATCCATCGAGAGCTTGAATGCAAATAAAAATGAAATTGTAAAAATATAAATAACATATTGTGTTTTCTTATAATTGTTTCTTAGCTGGCAACGGTCGAGAACTAATGGTTTATCTTGATGAACAAAAGTACTTCCTCGAGGGCTTCGTGTCCCGCATGGACGGCGTATTAGCAGCTCTCGACATAAACGAACATCGGCTTGCAATTCTGATGGTTTTAAATGTTGACGCTTCGACTCAGCCAACTAGTGTACCAGTTGACTTGCACTTCGTGACAGTTGCATCACGAATAAATCATTTTGTTTCTGTTGTCAGAGCTGATGTATTTCATTCCTGCTCCAAAACATGTAAGTATTTTTAGCGCTGTCAAAGTTGTTAGTCAAAACTAATTTGTTTTTTTTTTTTTAGTGGCCAGCGTAGTGCAAGTTCTGTTAAGAAATCTACACAAAGTGAAAAAAACAATGATGATGATACCTACTATTCAACGCGCCATTGATAAACTGCAGACAAAACCTCACCAATTGACTCATTTCCATTACTTGCTATGTGAAGCATGCATAATGTCTTATAATCTTAAGGCTTCGCTGAAAGTCTTAGATCAGGAAGTTTATTTTTTAAACTCCGATGAAGTAAGTCACCTGGTTTTTGGGAACGGAAATCGCTAGTTATTAAGGGGCAAAAATATTTCTTGTTATAGAACTTTTAAAATTGTTTTTCTTTAAGTTATGGCGAATGTATGACACAATGAAGTAATTTTCTAGCGTATCATTTATAATTGGATGAATTTTTTTATTTTTCCTAAGACCTAAAAAAAACTTGTCAATTTTTTTTCCATTTCAACCTTTAATATTAACATTGTTCGAAAATGATGAGTAGACAGTGCCGTAACAAGGGGTAGGCGAGAAGGGCAGTCGACCAAGATTACCCCTTTTTGGAAGGGGGCAGAGTCAAAGTCACATATTTCTTTTTTTTTTTAAATTTATAAATACATTTTTTTTTTAATGTATATTAATTATATAGGTATTATATCTAAATAATATATTTAGATATTTAAAATGGAAATATACAAAATGTATTTTATTAGAGGAAGCCGAGGTTGTTAATTGAATAAATACTAATTCGGAAAGTTATATCAGAAGACAAACTCAATTAAAGGAGGATACAAAAACATGAATAGTTGATGATGGTTCTTTAGTGATAGAAGAAGACAGAATATTGAAAAAATGGTAATAGTATTTTGGATTGTTGCTTAATGGCGAAAACCCAGTTGAGACATTTGCATGGACGCCAACAGAACCTGATGACATAGACAGTCCACCCCCAAGCAAAGAGAAAATATTATAAGCTTAATATAAGCTTTGATATTCAAACCAACAAATAGAGAGAACTGCATAATTATGAACTCCAAATGCAGTTTCAAAAGCCTGATATAGTTGAAGAGATCACAAAAAAAAGACTAATGTGGGCGCCTGGCATAAGCAAGGATCCTTAGTTAGACAGGTATTAGAAGAAGATCCTATAGGCAGGCCAAGATAAAGATGGGAAGACTGTGTGAAGAAGGACATCAAAACGTTACGATAACGGTGGTTGTGACTTCCAGATACTTTCTGCGTTCACTGACAACATTTATTTAAATATAATTCACTATTATAAATTGGATTGAACTCAGATACGTTAAATAAAAGAAAAGTGTTATAATATCATGTCGATTACTTATATATTTTAGAATTTTCCGTTTTATACTATATCAATTCAATTATTTTTGTTTTCCTAAAAAAAGAAGAAGTATTTTTTTGCCAAGGAAGGTAAAAATTTTTGTTATGACACTGTGTACAACCTGTGGGAATGCATTTTGTTTGTTAATGTGTTCTGTATATTAATATTATGTTTTTTTTGTCCTACAGCCTAAAATTATATTTGAACCAAAATACTTTTTGAACTACTACTTTTCGGGCGGTCTCATATACACAGCGATGAAAAACTATGACAGAGCAATTACTCTATTCGAAATTGTTTTCATGACAACATTTCCTGTAGTTTCGCCAATCACGATTGATTCCTATAAGAAATTCATTTTACTTGTCCTCATACACTTCGGATCGGTACCAACATACTGTAACGTTGATCCCACAATCCTCGGTGAATTGTATGGACCAACGTGTCAACCGTACTTAGATTTGGTACCACTTTATCAAAGTGGAAATTTAACAGGAGTCCACGCGACAATTGCTAAACACCAAGATATTTATGTAAGGTAAAACATAATTATCATACATTTACATTAACATCTGGTATCTATTTGGACTGTTTTGCTTAATATTTCAATGTTTATTATGGTTCACGATCAATTTTTTTTTTCAAGGGATAAAAATTTTGGATTGGTGAAACAACTATTGAAATCTTTGAACCAGGCCAACTTGCTACGACTGGCCAACTTGTTCTCGACCATGACCCTAGCCGATTTGGCCGAACAACTCAACCTTAAAACGGCAAAAGATGCGGTAAACTATCTCTTGACAATGGTAAATTTGAGATCGTCCACACATACTGCTGTAGTTTTACGCTAAAGTATAATATAACATTTTTTTTTTAGAGAAAATCAAACGTGCTACACTACAAAATCGATGAAAAAAAAGGTATCGCTACTTCCAACATCAACGTTGACTATAGTTATGAACACCCAGACGTTCTTATCGGTATCATAAAAGAAGTAAATATGGATAATAATTTATCGAACTGTCTACTACTATCTGTTCACTTGTCAATTTTATATTCAATATGTATATTTATTTTAGATTGAGCATAAAATCGAAGTATCTAAAATACTGCAATCAGCCGAAGAAAACGTCAAGACTTATATTCCGCAAGCGCCAATTGTACAATCCCAGGCTGGGCCTAGTGGTGTGCTATTTAACCAGCGACAATTACCGCCAAGGGCAAGCAACATTGATATTTTTTCGACATCGTTGCTTATGGAATGTGAACTGGAAAAAATCGAAGAAATGTCCGAGTAACTTTGAATTCTATTATGTTAATAAGAGTGTAAGTTAGTAAAATTGAAGTATAGCTTCATATAAATAACATTATTGATAACATTGTTTAACAATAAAACCATTTTAGAAATTAAGAGGTAAAACCAGCGGTGGTAAAAGTGTCTGTGGTCAGTAGTGTTGAATGACAATAATTCTAACCTGACTGTAAAAACACATTGAGAATAGAATTTCCGTTCTCTTGTAAAATTGTACATGTATAAGTCAATTGTACCCGTTTGATTACCACCGCTTTAAGTCATAAAATCTTCTAGTCGCGTTTACGCAATTACTTATTATAAAAATGCATAATGTTAAGTTTTATTTACACAATACATTTTTCTAACAATTAAATGTGTAGGAAACCTTAGCGTTACATAACTTAAATAACGAAATGTTATTAAAAATAACGATTTTTTTTTTAAATCAATTTTATTAAATGTAAAAATTAAATTCGTATTTAAAGTACTTTTATTTACTGTATCAAATAATATAGTTTTGTTAATAATATTTTATTTGACTACTTCATTAATAATCTGTTGTTTTCAGTTCAAATTTATTTAATTTATTTGATATTTAAATGTGTGCCAAAATGTATTTGAAATTATTATTTGGACATTTTTGTTAATAAAATTAATATTGTATTTAAATAATGCCTATGTCTTTACGCAATATGTAGCGATATAAATTTAATTTAAGCTATTATTATTGTACAAAATCTGTTTTTTTTTTTATAATTAAGTATACATAGGAGTGAAAATAAATATTAATTAAATATACATATATCAAAGAAACAAATAATTTTTTCTGTTCATATAAGTTAATTTAACACTGGTTAGAATTTTTCTTTTCAAATTGATAATTATTGCTTAAATTTTGAGATGTATTACAATATCAGTAAATGCAACAGTTCTTTACAAGTTTCAACCAATTTTACAAACGAGTACTTAAAATTAAACTTAACATGTAGTGTGCAATCCATGATATCAAATGATTTTTTTAAAGTAAATGAAACAATACGAAATTAAAACAATAAATAACAAAGCATAATTTATAAGTGTTATTAATTTTACGTACAATGTATTGTTATAAAAATGTCAAATAAAATAAGTAAAACGTATGTTATCTGTATAAGGAGTTAATGTTTAAAAACTATAAAAACTGGCATAAAAGTTTAACTATAAATTGTTTTATAATATATGAAAATAATAAAACCCGTTTAATTTAGTATTAAAATTAAAGTAGAGAATAATTTTAATTTTGTTTTTTCATGATGTGAAACATCTGTTTAAAATTTAAATTAATGCGTTTAAAAATTAAGATTCGTTTCACATGTCCCATATTTTAGAAATTAAAAACTCATGATAGCATCACAAAATGTTTTCAGTTTTTTGTTTACAAAAATAAGCAAGATATTATTCACTGCTTTTTAAAATAGAAATAGCTGCATTTGCAGAATACATTATGTTTAAAAAATATAGCAAATTACCATAACTAGCCCAATATTATTAAGAACAAAATTCAACACATTTGATTGAACAAAATGAGTGAAATTCCATCCCTAGTTCCCTTTTAAAATAATATTTGTGAATTAAATATAAATTTTAATGTACAAACAATATTATTAATTTTTAATTCTAGGGGGCATTTAGACATAATTTTGATTCTTATAATCTGTGATTAACCAGTCAAAGTTGAAAGAGTAGACAATGTTTCATGTCTGGTCATTGCAATACCCGATTTCAACAATAGAGTAATTACGTTTATTCATTATGGCGTGGTTCCGCTTTTGTTCTTACAGTTTGGTTGGCCTGCGGTCGGTATGCGGTTTGACAACGATATAGCGTAGTGTTTAGAAGAGTGGCTTCTAAATACTGAATAAATATTTATAAATTAACCATGGAAAACAGAATTAATGCATTCCATTAACAGTATTGTATTTTCAAATCAAGTTTGTTTTTTAAGTTTAACGATATTAAAAGCATACATAGCATTTAAAGTGTTGTTACAAACACTAATACAGTAAGTGAAATTCAATGGCAGTATGGTTTTATGAATGTTAGTGTTTTTTTTTTCAAATATTCGCTTAGGTACTCTTTTTGCTTTAAATTTTGTATAATGGTACCTTAATTGTTTTAGCACCGTTACTTTTATCAACAAAAACTTGTAACTCATGTAGAGCTTTGAACGTAAATAATATTATATATTATCATCGTAAGACTGTGAAACATTATGAGTTTAACCAATTGCCATGAAATACACATACGTTTACTGCTACCCATTGAAATAATGTATGTAATTTAAACAAAGCACAGAAGTTTATAAAATTATTTTGTTTTGTAATAACAAGCGATCGTATCTCTGTTACACCAGCGTAACCAGTAACTACTTGGTTAATACATATCGAACAAATTCGCTCTTTTACTCGCTTAAATATAATTACGGCGACAACATAATAGGGTCAGATATCAATTCTTTATTTTATTTTTTTATCGTTTAAACAACAAGTACGTTTTAAACCGTTTTTTGTTAAAAAAAAAAATACGACAATGACCAACAAGGTTACACAACGCGTTATACAGACCAAGTCAATAACATTCATAAATATCGACAACTCCAATAGAAAGAAATCGAATATTTTGCTCTAGTCGTGTTTACAATTATGTAATAGGTTAATTATGTATAATATTAAGCAGAGTGAAGCAAGACTGTCCGTTAATCGGAGCTTTGCAATAAACCATTAGCGGTACAACTCATTGTGTATAAAGGCGTATACTCATAATTAATAAACGATTACGGTCAGGCATAAGTATGTAAATTTAAAAACATATCAAAATACGCTGCAGCCATCGACGCCAAAACCAACGAACACGTTTTTATTCGCCGTCGACATAAAATGTTTCTCCTATAACAACGACAATACTGCGATTAGCAACAATCTACACTACGTTTTTCGATTTAATCGAACAAATCGTCAAACCGAAAACCTCTTCGTTAACACACAGACGACAACGCAGAATAACAATTATTATTTTGAGCAACATAAAAACTAAACCGACGCCAACGGGCCAGAGAATTGAGAAATTACTATACTTTAGAGTAGGGTAAGTAAACTCGTCGCTGCGACTTTGTCACGGCGACATTACTGTCACTAGTAGTCACTGCGACACTTGGGTAAAATATATGGTGACCAGTGATTAAAGTAGTAAAATATATATTTACAAAAAAAAAACAAAAATTGTGGCGCCTGTGGCGACACTGCCAGTGGTGACTCCACTGAGTTGGGGGTAGTTCTTCCAAAAAATGATAACGCGTAATAAGAAATAAATGTTACATAACCTATGAAATGTGTAATACTACAGATAGTACCAACATAGATTTCACCAAAAACCCGCCAAGAGAAATTTCGTATTTTAATATCAAAAACATTGCCTTTAGTTAGGTTCTTATCTTTATTGCAAATTGTAGTTAGATCTTTATCAATTATCTAATTTAAATCGTATACACTATACACGTAAAATTCATAATAAATTACATTATATTATAGTATACAGAGTGATCCAACTAACGTAAGACACTCATTTTCTCTGAAAGTATGAATATTTTGCGAATTTTTTTTTCCCTAAAATTTTAGGTACATATTTAGCTACATTTTTCAATATTTAGAAAAATTTTATCTTCAACCCTTATACGTTAAATAAGTACGAACCTCGTTTTTTCAAATGGGAACATATGTTTTAAATTCCATAAATATAAAGACAATAAATCTAAAAAAATGTTAGCGTTTGAATTTTTAATTTTCATCCATTTGTTCGCTGTTTATGACTTTGTAAAGATTTGAATTTTTGTCTATATTTCTTAATAATTTCATTCGATTTGACAAAGACAAGTAGTTTTAATACGACGGTCATAACATCAAATATAATAATAATTTGATGTTATCGCATTCCGTATCATAATCAGATATAATAAATAACCATACATTATTAGACGAAAGGTAGACTGTTACGGATAACGGACTTTACACTTTAACCTAATCTAGCTGGAGCTAGTCATTAGCTGGTTATCTCGGATAACAATCTAGTATCTAAACTATGCATCAGTTACCACGGAATAATCGAGTGACCAGTACCCATAATATATTTTATTATTTGTACAAAATCGCATTATATTTATTATTTGTACATAACCTCATCGCTAACAAATTTCGACTTCGAAGTTCACACGTTTTCCATTAGTGAAATGAGAAATTGCAAACTTAATTAAAAAATGTTAGTAAATTTACATTATACTTTATAGTAAATATGATAGCATGCTTATTGTAGTTATGTCATAACTCGTTATTTTATAATTTTTTAAATATATCAATTGATAATATTTGCTCTCGGCTTTATTTTGACGTTACATTCTTGGACACACCATTAATTTAATAGGTAAGTGTATTAAAGTTTAATAGATAATTTAATACAATACGAATTCAATTAGCTTTTTTATTTTAGGTTAAATGCTTTTTTCCGAAAATCTTTTATCATTTAAAAATCAATGTTATCATGTCAGAAATATCTATGGCGTTGAGAATAGGCTATACCAATTACTATGGAAATGTCTTTTCAATTGGACCCAAGACTGAAGACTTTACAATTTTATATCAAGGTGTAAATTATAAGTATAAAACATTTATTTCTAATGTGACATTTTTTCATGTGAATGTATAATATCAACACTAAGCAATTTGAATGAAAAGTGTGTTGTGTTAACTTAAAATAATTATTAATGCATGTATTTGTGTATGTGGGTTGATAATACTCATATACCCGTTTCATTTATTTTTAAAAAATATCAGTAATTAATGTATGAATTTCATACTACTACATACAAGGAATCACTTCTTGATTATACCAATATTTATAATAATATGTAAGTATATTATTTTTATTTGATTAAACTTATCTAAGGTAGTTCAAATGTCTGCTTTCAGTTTAGTTATTTCTTACAATGATACAACCCATATATTGTGTGTCTGACATACATTACGGATATTTTATCATAAAGTTTTAGCTATAACTGACACAGGTATTTGGCTATCAAAGTTAAATTTTATATCAAATGTATTAATGTACAATAATTCTCTCTTTAAAAAAGTAGTAATTCTATTAATTTGTATTTAATGAATTCAGTAAATCAAGTAAACTATTTTTTTGAACTTGCCTAAGATAATTCTTATAGTTAATTTTATTTATTGAATTTTGATTTTGTTAGATTTGTTTAATTACCAACGATTGTTAAAAGAAAAAAATTGAAATCAGTATTATAGAAGTTGAACAATTTCAAATGTATAGATATTGTTTTTGTTTAATATTTTTGATTGAATATTTTCAAAATAGTAGCATTTGTAATTTTTAAATTTATTGTTGTATTAATAATTAGTTTATGAATATTTTATTAGTTAAATACTTATAATATCAGACAAAAGATTATTATTGTTCTTTAAATGTTATACTATACTATATATTTGTCGTTGAAATTTATCAACACAATTGTTTGACTATGTGTTATCAATGTTCAAATTTTATAAAGTACACAGTAAAAATTAATAAAAATTGTTTTTTAACTATTCTTTTAACCATTATTTGCATCATTAAAGGTAAACAAATTGTATTTTTAACAACTATGCATTATAAGTTAGTATAATTGATTTTATAATTATTTGTATTTATACATAAATATAGTATACATGTATGTATGTGTATAAAATCAGACAAACTTGTCGCGTACAAATTCCATAAAATTTAAATCCTTAAAAATGTGTTTTATTACAGAATAATTGTTAAATTTAGATACTACAATTTAGCTAAGGCTATTTTTGAATTAATATTGCCACTTTTACATAATCTTAGTAAAACGTACCCGTTATAATAGTTTAATAATGTCAATACTTTAATTTGTATAGTAAACAAGGAAATATCAAATAATGGTTTTCTTTTTAAACAACTAAAATCTATTAAGCTTTTAATTTTCTAGATATTAAATAGTGAAGAAAATAATCAAAATAAGAAAATACTGATTATACATAAAATCAAAACAAGCAGATTCAACTGTAAAATAATTAACTTTTCAATTTGAAATGTTTGAAACAGACATATTTTATTATAAAGGCTTTAGAACTACTATTATTATAACATTATACACCTTATACGTTATAATAATAATTAGTAAGTACTAATAAAAAGATTAAAAACATATAAACTATTTAATTTAATAGTTATTAATAAAATAAAAAAGACAAGTTCTGATAATTTAATGTTTGCGTGACACAAACCCTAACTTTATTTCTGAAGTTTGAGTATCACTGTGTGATTTTGTGTAATTGAGTCACAAACTATTGATCCATATTTTTATTAACGGGATCTTAATAAGAAATAACTTGACTTAAAAAAAAATGAAATATTAATGATGTTGAAAAATTTACAGTTACAGAAAAATCAAATCTTTTTTGCCAACAGGATGGGGAAAACAGAAAAAAAAGTAAAAGTACTTTGAATCACAGTTTGGAACTACCGGCTTAAATTAAGTCGATAATTAATACAATTTCAAACTTAACTGTGATTTTGTTGTAGGTTCCTAAAACACTGTTTACAAACATCTAGTCTTTAGACATCTTAATAATTTAAACACAGTCCACTTTATTGCATTATTTTTTATTAATAAAGTTGTTTATATAATAAAAAAAAGTTAGTTATAAATGTAAAATAAGCAACATTTTAAATATTTACTGTAGAATTAAAATAGTAAGCAAATTAAATCCAAAATTCCTTATTTAGTGTAAATTGTTTAAAACAATTATTTGAGCACAGAACATATTTTGAATAAATTGAACATAACTAAACAAATAATAGTAACGCTTCGCGACGCTTGTCCATTCAATGTATGCACTTATGAGATTGTAAGCCAAATTTTAAAGCTATTGTTTACTACCTATAAAAACTAAAAATTATAATTTTCAAATAGCATAATAATGATCTGTTGTACTGTGCTGTTACTTGTTGAATGTAGAACATAGATAGTAGAAAAATATGATAACTAATGATAATAATATTTTGTATTATCATCATAGCAGCAGTTATCAACCTACTTGTACCACTGTTTTTGATTGTTGTGGTTAAATAGCCATTCGTTAGCTGCTGTCAATATAGGTCTGTCAACCTACCTGTGTGTTAGAAAAGTCGGTAATCTATAAATATGAAACGCTGGTTAAACAAAATATCACAAAACATTGTATTGTGTTTGGTTATCTGTGTACTCATCTATCGGACAATGCGATCATAAATAAGTATTTTATTGGCTCCCGGTCTTTGGAATACCAAAGAAATATAACAATATTTAAGAGAAAATGTAATATTTTTACAAAGTTATAGCTAACGACTAGATGGATAAAAATTAATAATTCAAACGATAACATATTTTAAAAATGTTTGCCTACAAATTTATGGAATTAAAAACATATGTTGCCATTTGAAAACGTGAACTTAGACCCTTTTTATCGTATAAGGGATGAAAATAAAAATGTTCGAAGCATTTAAAAATATAGTAAAACTTATACCTAAAAGAATAGGAAAAAATGTTTTTTCAAAATATTCATATTTTCCGAGAAAATGAGTATCTTACGTTAGTTGGATCACCCTGTATACCTATCATATAAGTATATGTTATAATTTAATATTATTTGGTATAAAATAATAATAATTTTATTGAAATTTCCCACAAATTGTTTATATTACTATTTAAATAAAACATTATTTTTACTTTTTACCTAAATTAGTTAACGATTTCAGAATTTGAAAAGAAGGGGGCATTTCAAAAGAAGTTCAAATGCCTCCCATAAACTTGATAAATATCAAAGAAATTTGCGAGCTACACCAAAAAAAAATATTGCAAGATGTAGCCACACGGTGGAATTCTACCTATTATATGTTAAGTCGTTTCATAGAATTGGAAAATGCGTTAAAAGCAACAGTTGCTATACTCGATATTAATTTGCCTACTTTATTACCAAATGATTGGAAAATTTGTAAGGAACTTTGTCTTATATTAAAGTCGTTTGAGGAAGTTACTAAAGCAGTGAGTGGAGAGATATACATGAGTGATTCTTTGGTAATTATTACGGGCAATAGCTTAAAGGCTGTGACAGATAAAATGTATGTAAAAGATCATGTTACTAATATTTCAAAAGTTATTTTACAACTGAAAAATGGACTCGTCAAACGTTTCTCCAACTTGGAAAACAGTAATTTAAGAATAGTACATGTTTAGAACCAAGATTTAATAGTTACCATTAACCTAAAAAATTCCGCTTAAACAAAATCTGAAATTATAAATGCTACAGTAGACATAGTAAATTAGATCAAATGTTATTATGCATAAGGAACAAATACCTATATCTAAAGGTATTATTTAAGAGTATGTTATACACCTAATTGTACAGCGTTAAATATACCTACGCAGAATGCGTTTTACTCGCTCTGTGAAGCTGTATTTCATAGCAAAAATACTGATAACAAAAATGAAAAATGAAAAGAATTTGGAGACAATGTCATACCTATTATTATTTTACTTTCAAAAAAACTAGGTATTGACAATTAATACCTTTTTTTATGTTGTTATTTTCAAAATCGGACATGGCATTGTCTCTGAAATTTTGGTATCTTTCGATTTTATAATAGGTGTTTTTGCTCTAAAACCACTATGAACTGAGTAAAGCGTATTTTGCGTAGTTATGTTTCAATTAATTTTTTTTTAAATCCCTGTCAAGGATGCTGCTGTGGTAATTCAAAAACACAGTCCTAATTACTGAACAAATATTAACACTTGTTTTATGTTAAATATTCGATCAGTAGAATAAGTGGTGACAAGTCACCATAAAAAGTAACGGTGACATTTTGGTCACTGTCACCATTGGAACCGTTACTAAATGTTGTCACTTTCTCCCATCTCTACTACACTTATAACAGCACTAAAGAATAAAGAAAAGAGACGCGGTACGTATTATATAAGGTAACAATATGCCACGGACATGGTGATACCGAAAGGAGCGGCGTGCCATCTGGTTAAGTCATAAATGAATCATACATTAAATACATATAGATAGGCCACGCCGTGTAAATTTTTGGCAACCCCATATTTATCACGAATGGACGCAGCGAAACGATACGTTGGACGCAAGCGATTATTTTGATAGATAGCGTAAATGTCGCGCGTTTCTATTGGCTAAACTTTACGCGGGCAATTTAAATTTTTAAATTTTGACTTCATTTATAATATTATGAACATTATTTAATTATATTCATATAATAATGTGATGTATGTAATTTCCATGCATAATATTATCACGAAGTACTAGAATTCTAATATGCTCTATTTTTTTTTTACACCTTTGATTAGTTTTGATTACGGATTTTTACTAATAACCTACTAAAAAAACCGGCAACACTAGTAAGTATAAATTAAATACATAAGTCTGCATATTTATTTAATCTGCGTAGTAAGTAAGTATGCACGATAATATCGAAATTTAAGTTTTGCAGGAGTATATTTTTTATTTTCAACTATACATTTTAATAAACTCGGCTTGAATTTTTTTCGATCAATTTCGCTTTAAATTTAAATTTTAACATATTAGCTCGGATTAAAGCGTGGGATCACCTCATCCCTACCAAAACCAGTCCTGTCCATAGATTAAGTACATAATAATTTATATATAGACAAAAACACTCGATTTTTGTAATTTTTTAAAACAATTTTAATACCAAAGATTGAATACATTAAATTATAATTTGTCATAATAATAGATTAAAAATATTTAGTAGCATATCATGGAAATTACTCCGTTAAGTTATGTGAGCTCGTCGACTTAAAATAAATTCGCAGGACGGAGTGTATGTATTAGGTACACATTTCTTTGTGCATTGACAAAACTATAAGTATTTGAGTCTACATGTGAAAAACCAATAATAATATTAGGAAATACAAATCTTGTAGGTGGTGACATACTTAGAAGTAGCAAAGACAGGATGTAATAAAGATATGAGGGTATACATTTTTGCAAGTTATCGTTACCATTGATTTTTTATACCTACACATTTTATGTTGTTTATTTATGTTTTGATGTAAAATAGCTGATTACCTACCCAAAGATTCAATTATTTTTGACATTTTCATGTCTTAGCTCTGGCACATAACCGAAAAAAGCGTTACCAAAAGAGCGTTATCAAAAGATCGTAACGAAAAAGTTTTTCAGCAGAGTCTGCAACCACGAAAGAGCATTTTCATGTCCCGTTGAAGTACCGAATAAATATAGATTAGCTGTGGAATTATAATTAAAAAAAAAAAAATTACATGGAGCTTCCAGTTACAGCATAAGCCAAGGAGATTAAAAAATTATGTAAAATCATGTTTCTGGCTAAAATTGTAGTGTTTATTATCTGGCCAAAAGTAACTTAACATAGTTTAATATATAGAGAATTAAACTGTTTTGAATTTATTATTTAGTTCTAATTTGAACGTTGAACGTACATCATATCTCTTATCTCCTAAATCTTACCCCTATCCCCTACCCATATATCCCACCCCTATCTCCTGTCACCACTCAACCCTATCCTACCCCCTCCCTTATTTCGCTTTTATGGTAACGCTTTTTTCGGTTTTGTGCCAGAGCTAAGACATGAAAATGTCAAAAAGGTGTGTATGGGAACAGGGTGGAATTAGCTATGGCAAATAAATTCAAAACAGTTTAATTCTCTGTATATTAAACTATGTTAAGTTACTTTTGGCCAGATAATAAACACTATAAGTCAGAAACATGATTGTACCTAATTTTTTAATCTCCTTGGCTTATGCTGTAATTAGAAGCTCCATATAATTTTTTTTTTTTTAATTATAATTCCACAACTAATCTATATTTATTCGGTACTTCAACGGGACATGAAAATGCTCTTTCGTGGTTGCAGACTCGGCTGAAAAACTTTTTTATAATCAGAATTCACAATTCCATTTCAGCTCTAGCCTCTGTGAGTTAAATTAATTTTTTGTTTTCATTATTTTTCTGTATCATTTTAACAATTAATTTTTATAATAATGAGCAAATTAAGAGGAAATATAAGTGTGTTTTTAACTGCGGGAAAAAAAAAGAGAAGACCCAGCTCTCAAATCACACCGTTTCCCGAAGGATGGCCGTTCAAGGCAATGGGTATTGAGCTCAAGTACGTACAATTAAAATCATCTATACAAATTTAACTAGCGTCCGTAGGAGACGCGGATATGCGAAGCCCGGGGCCCTAAAAACATTTTTTCGTGAAGCCAAACAAGATTGACCCAAAAAACCCGAATTTCGAATTTTTTTTTCAATCGATGTGTTTTTTAATGTTGAAAACGATGGCACAAAATTTGCGGAAACGCTTAGTTTTGAAGTTACAGCTACTTGAACTTAGAAAATTATCTTAATTAATATTAACCGCTCTATATTTTAATAATATTTAATAAATAGAAACATGTAATAGCAAAAAATTAAAACATTGAAAGACATTTTGACTAGTTCAAAACAAAACTAAGTAATTGGCTACCTAATATTTAAGCAAACACTTGGAACGACTATAATGGTTTTTTAATTAAAATAAATTTGATAATCAACCATAAAGCTTTAGTTAATCAGTTAGTTTTTTTTTTGCTTTGGTGTATATTTTATCTATAAAAGTTGATTAAAATAAACTAATTGGTTATTATAGGAACCCTCAAAATTGAACGAGGGAGAAAGTAGGGATTGTCTGGTCCCTGGCAGTGACGGCGGTGGTGCCATTAGACGTGATCGAGGACGTAGGCATTACAGTCGGCCTAACCCGTGCACAGCCGCCTTTAATGGAGCCACATTTAACAGCCAGGTGGTTGTGTACTCTGGGCCGTTGATAAGGCCTTCGTCCTCGTCGCGGCGCAACCGTCGAGGTATCCGGAAAACCCCACGTAGTAAACATAAGTGACATTTATAAATATTAGAAACATTTTCTTTTCTACATTTAATTTGATTGATGTTTTAGGCTGTTACCAGTGTGGGGTCGATGGCCACCTCGCCAGGAACTGCTCGGCATCAGGTCCGTTGGCAACTCATTCTGGCAGTCCTACACCAAGTCCTGCTGGGGTGTCTCAGGTATTGATGTCACCATCGCCGTCACTGAACGATCATTCGGAGTGGACGATTGTTTCAGAGCGACGACGGAGACAGCAACATCTGGGACACCGAATGGGTCGACAACGGACTTGACGACAGTTGTGACCCATTTGGATATTAACAATCAGACGAGAAATCCAGATGGGGCAGACAATCCACAACAGGAAGTCTAGACGGAGGACAGTGATCAAAATTATTTGTCTTTAAAGCAAGATAAATTTATGTGCAGGATAATTTAATAATACAATTTCTTTTAAAAACCATTGAAACTTCATTATTTTTCTATTATAAAATAATAAAAAATTGACTATTACTTTAGAAAACATTCATTTATTTTCCAAAGAAAAATAGTGTTTTTTCCATAACCCTCTCATATTTATATATATATACTTTCTTGTGTTGACATTTACAATAATACTTTATAAGCAATAAGTATTGTATTTGAATTTTTTTTGTTTTTTAGTGCTCTGTCCTCCGGCTAGACTTCCTGTTTTTATATATATATTTAGATTAAAAATAGTAGGAATGTAGTTTATAGACGGGCCAAAAAACCATTTTGTAGCAAATTATCCAACGTTTTAGATTAAATAATTAAAATGAGTATTACTGGTGATACTCAATAGCTATTTCATAAAAAATTGAGTGCATTTATGATACTCAAGGCGAGCGTGGCAAGTGTATGTGAGAAGCATATTTAATACACAAAGCGCTTGTAGCATGTTCAAAAAAAAATTAAAGTCCGTCTAAACACAATAAACTGTGCATCATATAAGATACTCAAGACGAGTTTGGCAATTCTACTGAAATTGATAAGGTAGTTAACTTGTTAAAAAAACACAATTTTTAAAATCTCCATATAAGGTTATAGTATTATTAAAAATTTAAATCTAACAAACAACCAGCCGAACAGCTGGTGGCTATAAGCGTTAGGAACATTTAACTAAAATGTAATATAATATGTAAGAAAAATGTATTGTTTTCTTCATTACAGTAACAGTATAAGATTTAATTTGTATTTAAATGTTAAAGACTTAATTTTTCTTTAGAATACAACGAGAAATTAATATACAATTACATTAACATTTACAATTTAAGGGTCTATGAAAAGGTTTTTTTTAGTTACATTTTGTTTTGTACATTGTCAATCTAGTAAAATAGAAGTACAATGGTGCTTTGAAAGAATATAATATATGAAGTATAAATTGTTAGTGAGAGATTGTCTAATGGAAGTATATAACACATAAATAATAATTTTAATGAGAATAATTATAATTTAAACTATGGAGTACAAACGATTGCAACATGAATCGTCGGCCATTTCAACTAAATTTAACAAGACACTAATTATGTTTTATTTGGTCCACTATGTTTTTGGCAAAAAAAAAACGTGTACAGTGGGGACGGAGCATAGTGTGGTCGAGACATAGTGGGGACGGGGAGGTCACAGGTTTACAGGAAGTTTTAAATCTGAAAGTGAAAAAATCAATTTCGAAAAAACGATTCTATGCAAATCGGTAGTTAGTATTTTCAAGCCAGTACAATCTAAACCAAGCACAGTGTAAGCCAGCAATTAAATTGAATCGGTCATTTCAAAAACGACCTAGGTCACCGATTTTTCAAAACTGTCTTTTTATCAAATTTAATAATTATATACTTTACGTATTCTGTGTGAAAACTCAAATTGTCAGACTCATATTTAACACAAATGTTGAGTACAAGAAATTAGAATCACTGCAAAAACTATTAATGAAGTTTCTTGTGGCTAGTGTAAAATTTCAAATTTGTTACTTGTGTCGTTTAGTACAGTAGAATCTTTATTCTACTATATTTTCCATTATGCCTATGCATAATGGAATCAAAGCAACGAGGCGACGGAGAGGTCACAGGTCTACAGGAATTATTACAAATAAAAGTGATAAAATTAAATAAAATCACTTTAAAATAAACGCTTTGATGCTTTTATTTTGTAATTTTATCGGTTATTTCAAAAACGACACAAGTCACAAATTTGAAATTTGCTTGGTTTGGATTGTACTAGCTTGAAAATACTAACTACCGATTTGCATCGAAGAGTTTTTTCGAAAGTGATTTTATCACTTTCAGATTTAAAACGTCCTAGTTGTCCTATCTTTGTTAGTTTGTAGTTGCCTTTTGAAATCAGGGAGGTTTTTTTGCCGGACCCTGTATTTGGCATTCTTGTATTATTTTAAACCGTAAATCCCAGTGTCCATACCTGTAACTTCTAAGCAATAAAAAAAAAAAAAATTAGAATATCATATTGAAAGGTCATAAATTCCAGATATGAACACGGAAAATTGTTTTTTCTTCAAAAAAATTAATTCGGTAATGAAAGAGGGTTAAGCAAGTAAAATATTTGAGGAGGCGAAGATTTGATAGGATCAACACAGTTCCAGGTGCACAGTTAATGTGAAAATTCACAAAAAATTCTTTGTTACATTGGTTCAATCCGATTCTGAATAGCATAGCTTAATTTGTTGAAGGTTATCCCAAATTTATATTTCTACTTTTTTTCCAAGATAGAAATTAAAATTTCTTGTACAGAATTTATATTGATATATTATAATCTTATATTAAAATAGTACTTAATATTTAATAATATTATTACATTAATAATACATTAATTAATTATAATAACAATTTCATAAGCAACTGTATAAAATTAAAGTTAATACGTTTAAAAATTTGGATTCGTTTCACATGTCCCATATTTTAGAAATTAAAAATTCATGATAGCATCAGAAAATGTTTTCAGTTTTTTTTTACAAAAATAAGCAAGATATTTTTCACTGCTTTTTAAGTTAGAAATAGCTGCATTTAGCAGAATATATGTTTAAAAAATATAGCAAAGTACCATAACTAGCCCAAGATTATAAAGAACAAAATTCAACACATTTGATTGAACAAAATGAGTGAAATTCCATCCCTAGTTCCCTTTTAAAATAATATTTGTGAATTAAATATAAATTTTAATGTAGAAACAATATTATAAATTTTTAATTCTAGGAGTCATTGTTTTAATATATTTTATATATATATATTTAGACATAATTTTGATTCTAATTATCTGTGATTAACCAGTTAAAGTTGAAAGAGTAGACAATGATTTATGTCCGGTCTTTGCATTACCTGATGTCAACAATAGATTAATTACGTTTATTCATAATGGCGAGGTTCCGCTTTTGTTCTTACAGTTTGGTTGGCTTGCGGTTTGACAACGATATAGCGTAGTGTTTAGAAGAGTGGCTTCTACATACTAAATAAATATTTATAAATTAACCATGGAGAACAGAATTAATGCATTTCATTAACAATATTGTATTTTCGAATCGAGTTTGTATTTTAAGTTTAGCGATAATAAAAGTATACATAGCATTTAAAGTGTTGTTACAAACACTAATAAAGTAAGTGAAATTCAATGGCAGTATGGTTTTATGAATGTTAGTCTATTTTTTTTTTTCAAATATTCGCTTAGGTACACTTTTTGCTGTAAATTTTGTATAATGGTACCTTAATTGTTTTAGCACCGTTACTTTTATCAACAAAAACTTGTAACTCATGTAGAGCTTTCAACGTAAATAATATTATCATCGTAAGACTGTGAAACATTTTGAGTTTTGCCAATCGCCAGGAAATACACATACGTTTACTGCTACCCATTGAAATAATGTATGTTATTTAAACAAAGCACAGAAGTTTATAAAATTATTTTGTTTTGTAATAACAAGCGACCGTATCTCTGTTACACCAGCTTAACCAGTAACTACTTGGTTAATACATATCGAACAAATTCGCTCTTTTACTCGCTTAAATATATTACGGCGACATACGTAATAGGGTCAGATATCAATTCGTTTGTCAACAACATTTTTTTATCGTTTAAACCGTTTTTTGTTTAAAAAAAAAAATACGACTATGACCAACAAGGTAACACAACGCGTTATACAGACCAAGTCAATAACATTCATGAAAATCGACAACTCCAATAGAAAGAAATCGAATATTTTGTTCTGGTCGTGTTTACAATTATATAATAGGTTAATTAAGTATAATATTAAGCAGAGTGAACCAAGACAGTCCGTTAATCGGAGCTTTGCAATAAACTCATTGTGTATAAAGGCGTATACTCATAATTAATAAATGATTACGGACAGGCATTAGTATGTAAATTAAAAACATATCAAAATACGCTGCAGCCATCGACGCCAAAACCAACGAACACGTTTTTATTCGCCGTCGACATAAAATGTTTCTCCTATAACAACGACAATACTGCGATTAGCAACAATCTACACTACGTTTTTCGATTTAATCGAACAAATCGTCAAACCGAAAACCTCTTCGTTAACACACAGACGACAACGCAGAATAACAATTATTATTTTGAGCAACATAAAAACTAAACCGACGCCAACGGGCCAGAGAATTGAGAAATTACTACACTTATAACAGCACTAAAAAATAAAGAAAAGAGACGCGGCACGTATTATATAGGTTACAATATGCCACGGACATGGTGATCACGAAAGGAGCGGCGTGCTATCTGGTTAAGTCATAAATGAATCATCATAAATACATATAGATAGGCTACGCCGTGTACGGGGGATCGGCAGTTGGCCGAAAAATGATAAGGGTCCGATTTACAATAATTCTGATAAGACGGTGTTACCAACTTAATTAAATTATCCAAAAATGACAAATATTGTAGTGTTTGAAGTATGAGTAGAACTGTACAATACATGTATTCCTCGCATTCATATCACACAACATAAATCTGTTATCTAAATTCTAATGATTGTAGTAAATAATAAATAAGTATTAAAATACGTTAAATATATTATAACTGTCAAAAACTTAGTTTTCTATTTACTCAGTGTGAAATATTCTCAATTAAAATTAATTTGATGTATAAAAATGTTATTTTTATTCGTTCTCTGATGTTTGCATAAAAATAAATAAGCCACCTTGAAACAGATATGCTATTAATTACTAACTACTATGCTATATTAGATTTGTTGAACACATTTTTTTTGTAATTTGAATAACAATTTTACTAGACTATTTACTTCTTAAATTACTAACAATATTGTAACATAATTTTTAAAGTGCTATAATTAAATTCAGTTTTATGCCATATAAAATATGATTACAAATTCTTCTACAAATATAAATATTGTCAGTAATATGTTGTTTATTAATTTTTTTAATTGTCGGAGTGCATTTTAATATAAACTATTGATTACGGAACCTTCAAAAATACAAATCTAAGGAGTTCACATACATTTGAGTAAATATATATACATATACAAAACTTGTAGAGTTCTACTTCTAGTGACGTAGCCCCATAGTTTGGTTAATAGCCTTTTTTACAGAGTATCCATTAAGATTTTTTATTAAATTGCTGTCAAAATAACCTAATATTACCTGGCAAAAGTAAAATTTGCAGCCCGATTGAATAGACTCCAACATTTTGTTTTAGAACAATTATTGTATATTGTTATTATTTATTTAACTTTTGTAAAAAGCATTATAATAACATCCTTTACAAAATGTTTAATAAAATTTAGAATAATACACTGGTTAATTATAAATCTACAATTTTCCATTTCATGCAATAAAACAGTTATTTTGTTAAGCAACTCAAAATTCTGTTGTCTAATCATTACTTATGCTTATGAAATAATACTTATACGTTAGCGGGAGTGTGAAAAATATGTAAAGAATTATAGCTTGCGCTGCTTATTGTTAGGTGCAACAACATTTAATAAGTTAAAGAAAATTCTCCTCATTAATCGTACTTCTCCGTCCTCTAAAGGTGGGGTACCCTTGTGTTAATAACTAATATTATATGTTTCAGCATTGGAGATTTGTTTTAATATAAACATTTTTGTAACTTAGTCCTGCCGTCTGACGGTGGACGATATCGATTAATGATTTTTTTTTTTAAAAGCATAGGGCTTTAAATTTATAGCTATTGCTTACTGCTAATTACTACTACACATTGAGTTATTAGGCGATGTCTGATTAGATATTGAGATTGGTCATTTTAAGTTTGGAATATTAAAAAAAATTACAGATTCAGCTATGTATTTCTCCTTAAGGAATAGCTCCGAGCTTGTAAGTACATTACGATCAGCTAATGACTTATTTACTTAATACATAATAATAATATAAATTTATTGACATAGTACAATACAAAATATACATAATTTTAATAATTAGATAACAATATTTCCGCACTCCCTAATACTAAACTTGTGTTTGGGAAGCGAGTTCTTATAAATTATATTATACATAATATAAAACAATACATACATATTTTTTTATTAGAACAATGATATATCTTCTTATACATTTTTGACCTCAGATAAATCTAAGTTTTTAATATATTTTTTAAATGATTTAAAATTTTCAGATTGATTAAAGTTCATCCCCAAAGGGATATACTATAAGAAAAAATTGATTTCACGAAATAACTCTTTTATGAGATTCATTAAATATGTAGACAAATGTCCTTCAAATTGGTACTATTAATGTAATATCGATACAACTACCCCATTTAAGTCTATAATCTATGATTAGACCAAGAAATTTTAATTGAAAATGACTATTTAACAAAGCATATAAAATTTGATTTTAGTATGTATATTTAATTACAGATAACCTATTCTTACAAAACCAAGCGTACACATTATTTAAAATCTTATTTGACTCCTAGTATAAATTGCCAATTGTTGGTTTAGATAATAAAATAGCAGTATCATCCGCAAAGCTTAGTAATTGTGTGTGAAATAATGTTTGTTTTTATTCAGATCATTTGAAAAATTATAAATGATAAAGGATCTAACACAACAGTATTATCCTGTTTCCTGTGGTACTCTAGAAGTTATGCCTCGAGTTTCACTAGAACAATTATCAATTTTAACTTTTTAAGTTCTATCACGTAAAAAAGATTTTAACAGGTTATTGACTTTACCTAACCCGAATATTCTAACTATTTTAGTAATCACTCGTGATTAACGCAATCAAGTCTTTTGTACATCCAGAAAAATACCACATAATAACTTTATAATTTTTATCAATATTTTTGTAAAAGAAGTTATCAACCCTAAAAAGTGCACCAGTGCATCAGTTGTTGACAATCTACAAAGTTCTGAAACCAAACTTTGAATTTGAAAGGAAAGATTTTATGTTTAAAAAAATTAAGTGCTGTTTTGATACATTTTTCAAAATTGTTTGATAAAGTTAATGATAGTGAGATCGGTCGGTAATTACCACATGCAAATTTATGACCAATTTAAATAATGGGGTTACGATAATTTTTCTAAAGCTAAAGTATTATGGCCAATTAATAAAGATTTATTTAAAATAATTGATAATGGATTTGGGAATTTGTTTAAGTATGTAATTTTTCAAATCATTTTTATAAAAATAATTATATTTTTTAATCTTATAAGCTTACTAATTTCTTCATTGTTCATTTGGATTAAGAAATATACTGTCTATGTTATTATTAACATGTTTAAATTGTAAAATATCTGAATTTATAAGCTCTAATTCTAAATGATTTTCCACATTAGTCATTTAATTCATTACAAATTACAGTTTTAGATTCAGTAAGAATACCACCTTAATTTTTAATCTTATTAATTTTATTTTTATATTTGCTTGGTTTTCCTGTGATCTTATCAATAATACTTCGAGTCAGTATACTGTCAGATTTAGCTCGTTTAAGTTTTTTTGTATTATATATTTTTTGACTTTTTAATCAATATGTTCAACATATTTCTAGATATATACGCTGTAAAATTTTTAAAATAAAAATCAAGAGGCCTACAACTCAGATAAGAAAATAGGTTTTCTCTATTTCTGATAGGAGTAATAATTCCAGTTGTGATTCACTCTTTTAGATTTAATAATTTGTGTGGCTTTTCTTTGTTTATAAAGTCAGAAGTAAAGTTAATAAATTCTTTTATTTTGGAATTGAAAATATGAACCATATGATATACATTTGCAGAATCTAAACAAGAATGTTAGTTTTCTGTTTTAATAAATACATTTATCGAACTTATAGTTAATATTATTAGAAAAATTATAACCATTATTATTTATTCAGATATAGGGTTGTATACCTTGGTGGAAGTTAGTATTTAAGTAGAAATAAAAACACAACGATAATATAATTAACACAGTGACACACCATCACTTTTGTTTAATGTTTCTAAAGAGTTAATAGTTTTATAGCCATTTATTTAAATAAAAAATAATTTAGAAGCCAGGTTTTACATAATTCAATAATACTAAAATAATTTTTTAACAATCCCATTAAAGCTACAATGTTTTATTAGAAATATTGTTGAAATAAGCCTTAATACCAAAAATATTAATTTGAAAAACTATCATTAACTAAAAAGATATCAACTATAGAATCAACATTTAATCAACATAAATCAGTTAAAACTCAGAATATTATTTTAGATATTAACAAATATGGTTTTCTCAATTTTAACTATTAAGCCATGATATTTAACTATTTTGTAAACATATAATTATTTTAATTTATACAACGGAATACATTAGAAAAATCTTTGAGAATCATTATATAATAGTTAATAGAAAAATATTACTCTCAAATAATATTTTATTATGGTTTTCCCAAATGTTAGTTAAGTGATCCTTTGCTTTTGTACATTTATCCACTCTGCAGCTTTTCTAAAATTCTCATTTATTCTCCACTTCTCCTGGTGTAAATTTTCTGAAATAAGTTTTATAATAAAAATTATATTTAATACACCTATATGAGTATACAAACTAAAATGCATAATATTTTATAATCTTAAAAAAAATAAATTTAATAATATTGTATAAAATGTACAAAATGTCTTATTTTGGGTCATAAGCATTAACGAATAAATAAATATTTTTTTTTGAAACTAATTGTTGCTGAGAGTTGTGAGTTGTATTACACTGGGTTTCAGTGATTTTGCATCATGTCATATAGGAGTCGATTTTGAATAATTCTAGCTTTTGACACGAGGACATGTCGCATAATTATCACATGGCCGGATAATCGAGAAACCACTGTATCTGATTAGTAAGACTGCAAAAAGTTAGTACATTCAATAAAAAAAACCTTTGGTTGGGTATACTTAGAATAATACAACTTAAAGAGGGTAGATTGCAAAAAATATGATATTTATGACAAATAGTTTATCTAGAGAACCAGAGTCAATCTAAACAAAGTAATTGAATATCAAATGTGTAATTAAGGTGTACACTAAAACAATAGACACATTTTTTGCCGCAGACAGTTTTTTTTGTTCTTCAGTGTTATGTGTTTATTTATATATTCGTAAATTAAGTTTGATTATCCATTTCCCAAAGATAAGAAATTATTTATTTTTTCGAATTGGTGGTTCATTTATCAGTGTAACCCATGGTATAACCAAAAATAATCATAATTAATAGCTATAAAATCTTTTCATTATTTTTTTTATTTTGTAAATAAATTCAATATAATTGGAATTAGCAATATAAATGTCCTCTACAGTCTACATAAATAGTACATCAATACTTGATTATTTATAATACATGTTGATTTAAATCAGGAATATTAACTTATAATCCTTATTTGAATATGTGGTTTATAAGTTCCAACTACATTTTTAAATGTAGTAATTTTATTGACAAAATTAGCTTTTTTTAATAATAAAAATAAAGGAAAATTTCAGGGAACTCTTAATGTGGAACATTTTACATTTCTATCGTGGATTCCCAATACAGACCATAATAGGACAGTAGAGTGGTACTCATCCTATAGTAACAAAATAAAATAATTAAGTAAATTTATGAAGAAAGTTATAGATTGGGCATAATTCCCATGATTGATAACAATAAGAAATAGAGAGTATAATTTGTCAACATAAATTAATGCTAGAAAAAAAAGATAACTGTTCATCAATACTCATAAATCATAATACATAAATGTTTAATTGGTTAAGGAATAATAAAACGTATGTTAAAAAATCAAGTATAATAACCTTTAGAATTGTGCTACTACAGTCTAACATGTAATTTATACAAAATGATTGTCTCATGCTAAATCCCAACACATTATCAAGTATACGTATCAAATAACAAATAAAGTAAATACTATAAGTTTTACATAGGTCACAAGGTTCACTATGTAATGTTAATACTAAGTAAATCAAATATTAAATACACCGGCACACAAAAAAAATAAAGTAGAATGTGCATTTCACCGGACCTACCTACGGGTACGTATTTTGGTGCGCTGAATCCGAATTCAAGGTCAGTTTGACCCCTACACCCTCGAAATTTCGAGAAAACTTCGAAAAACCGCAAAAATGATGAAAATCGGCAGTTTTAATGATAAAAAAATTTTTTGGAACTAAACTAAGCGTGATTTTCATGTATTTCGATCCGCTGAATATGAATCGAAACTTTATTGAGACCACGAGCCGTTTTAAATGTGGAATAATCACACAAAACTCTCGAAAATTCCGAAAAAAGTAATTTTTTTTCTTTTTTCACTCTTGTTTCTGACTTTTGAAGACTAAATTGCTTGTGCCTGTAACCAGGGCACCTCCACGTGGTGACGGTGGGCAACAGAACCATCTGGCAGAGTCCCTGGGTTAACGGCGTGTGTGCCGTCATGGCAGGTACAAGTGATAAGTACTTTACGATGCAGGGAGTCGGAAACCCAGTATCGGCGTCTGGTCAGGGTGAGGAAGCAGGCCCGCAGGCGTCGTCATCCAGCGACTGCAGCTCTTCAGAAGTGGGAAACTTGGCTACTGGAGAGTATACTATTACAAGAAGTAATTCTCATATGTGTAATAAAAGTCCTGATTCATTTTGTTACATTTGTGGAGAATTCAATTTGGAAAGGAATCGAAGATCGTTTTCTGATAAGATCAAACAAATTTATGAAGAATGTTTTCGTCTCCAAATTACTAATTTGGATTCAGCATGGGTTCCACATACGATTAGTAGTCGATGTAACATAATGTTAACCCGGTGGAAAAAAAACAAGAAACAGGACAACTTGAAATTCACAATACCAATGATATGGTCTTCACCAACTGGTTTACAGAATTGTTATTTCTGTATGACAGATACTACCGGGTTCACCCGGAATACAAAAAACAAAATTGTATACGCCAATGTTTCATCAGCTATTAAGCCACAAAAAATAGAAGTTGTCGAGGAAATTAATACGGTTGAAGAAATGGATGTAGAAGAAGACGATACGCTAGTTGAAGAAAGTTCGGAAGAAGAATACTCAGAAGATGAAGAGTACTTACCTGGCGGACAAACAAAAGACCCTGAAACGTTTAGCCGAGAAGAACTTAATGATCTGGTTCGAGACTTGGCTTTACCGAAAGATGGAGTTGAATTACTTGCGTCAAGGTTGAAAGAAAAACATTTGTTGGCTAAAGGTGTATCAGTGACATTCTATCGAAATAGGGAAAAGAAATTCCGGAAATTTTTTATGAACGACGATCAAAATTCGGTGGTTTACTGTTCAGATGTTAGAGCTTTAGTTGATGAATTGAAACCGAACACGTATAAGGACGATGAGTGGAGACTTTTTATCGATTCATCGAAACGAAGTCTTAAAGCTGTTTTGCTTCATATTGGGAATGAATTTGCGCCGATTCCAATAGCTCATTCGACAAAACTGAAAGAAACTTATGAAAATTTACAGATCGTATTGGGAAAAATAAAATATTCAGAGCATAACTGGAAAATTTGTGGAGATCTCAAAATTGCAACACTTCTTTTAGGTCAGCAATCGGGATTCACCAAATATCCTTGCTATCTATGTTTGTTTGATAGCAGAGACCGGAAAAATCACTATGTCAAAAAAGAATGGCCATCAAGATCTGCATTAAATCCAGGTTCCCATAACGTTATACGACCACCCTTAATTCAGCCTTCCAAATATTTGCTGCCACCACTACATATCAAGTTGGGACTCATAAAACAGTACGTGAAAGCTCTGAATAAAGATGGTGATTGTTTTGCGTACTCGAGAGGAAAGTTCCCTGCAATAAGTGATGCGAAATTGAAAGAGGGAATTTTTGATGGACCCCAAATACGATCTTTATTTCAGGATGCAAATTTTGAAGGAACAATGAATGATACAGAAAAAGCAGCTTGGGTAAGCTTCAAAAATGTTTCACAAAACTTTTTGGGAAATAACAAAAGTGAGGGTTACAGCACTTTAGTTGACGCATTGCTGGAAAACTACAAAAATTTGGGTTGTTTAATGAATCTCAAATTACACTTTTTAGATTCTCATCTCGACCACTTCCCTGACAATTGTGGAGACTATAGTGAAGAACAGGGAGAACGTTTTCACCAAGACATCAGTGAAATGGAGAGTAGATACCAAGGAAATTGGAGTGTTAACATGATAGCAGATTTTTGTTGGATGTTAGAAAGAGAAGTACCCGAAGAAAATCGTAAACGAAAGAGGAATCCACTACGAAGATCATTTGAGGATAAAAGAGTGCGATACAAACGAAGGAAAGTTTAGGATTCGTAAAAATCATTTCTTTCTATCTTTTTATGTCTTGTGTTTTTCACAGATTTCAAGTTATTTGATTTATCTACGTTATAGAGTTTTTATTTTAGGCATTAAATCATGTTCAATCAATTTTTTTTCTGTTATGAATGGTCTTTTTTACAATTTTTTTGAATTTTTCCAGCTCTAGAGGGTGAATAGACTAAAAAAATTAAGATGCGAATTGAAGACATCAAAAGATATAAAATTTTATTTGAATTGGACCAGAAGAAGTTTTTTTTATCATGAAAACTATATTTTTTCGGAATTTTCGAGAGTTTTGTGTGATTATTCCACATTTAAAACGGCTCGTGGTCTCAATAAAGTTTCGATTCATATTCAGCGGATCGAAATACATGAAAATCACGCTTAGTTTAGTTCCAAAAAATTTTTTTATCATTAAAACTGCCGATTTTCATCATTTTTGCGGTTTTTCGAAGTTTTCTCGAAATTTCGAGGGTGTAGGGGTCAAACTTACCTTGAATTCGGATTCAGCGCACCAAAATACGTACCCGTAGGTAGGTCCGGTGAAATGCACATTCTACTTTATTTTTTTTGTGTGCCGGTGATATTATAGATGCGGCTTGTATTTATTAAGGTGTGTCTTAATAAAGATTTTGGATGTCATACTACCTACATTAGTTAAAACTTTGTTAATTAATTAAACATTGTTTTTTATTTAATATTGCACTTCTATATGGGCTGAATTGTTTTTGTGAACTGTACATTTTCAAGCTGCCTCTGACAAAATAGCATGATGTCTTAATATAAATTACATTAGGTAAATTAAAATTTTTAAGAATCTATACAAGAATAATGTTTAATTGTTTTATACCTTATTGAGTTAAATTCTATATAGTTGGATTGTACGTGGTATTGTGTGACATAGAAAATATCAATCAACACTCCTAAAAATTTCTACATTTATCGTATGGCTTAAGTTTAATTACTAATAATTAAGGAAGTTATTCTTATTTTTTACTTATTAGTACAACAAATTAAGCTGTTTACTGTTTTGTCATGTTAATAATAATTAATAGCTATAATATAGTTAAAACATAAAAGTATAAATTAACTTATTAATAATACAATTTAGGTACCACCGTTGTATATCATTCACTATCGTCTATCAGCAATACAAATTCATTATCATCAATACAAATGCAATACATTTTAAGGCTATTGATAAGGATTTTAAATATTCAAATATTTTTTTTTGTGACGTTGGTGCTCGTGCGTGATGTTGACGATAAAATCGCTTATCATTTTTCGGCTAACTGCCATGTGCCCGCCGTGTACATTTTTATCAACCCCATATTTATCACGAATGGACGCAGCGAAACGATACGTTGGACGCAGGCGATTATTTTGATAGATAGCGTAATTGTCGCGCGTTTCTATTGGCTAAACTTTACGCGGGCAATTTAAATTTTTTAATTTTGACTTCATTTATAATATTATGAACATTATTTAATTATATTCATATAATAATGTGATGTATGAAATTTCCATGCATAATATTATCACGAAGTACTAGAATTCTAATATGCTCTATTTTTTTTTAAACCTTTGATTAGTTTTGGTTACGGATTTTTACTAATAACCTACTAAAAAAACCGGCAACACTAGTAAGCATAAATTAAATACATAAGTCTGCATATTTATTTAATCTGCGTAGTAAGTAAGTATGCACGATAATATCGAAATTTAAGTTTTGCAGGAGTATATTTTTTATTTTCAACTATACATTTAATAAACTTGGCTTGAATTTTTTTCGATCAATTTCGCTTTAAATTTAAATTTTAACATATTAGCTCGGATTAAAGCGTGGGATCACCTCATCCCTACCAAAACCAGTCCTGTCCATAGATTAAGTACATTATAATTTATTTATAGACAAAAACACTCGATTTTTGTAATTTTTAAAACAATTTTAATACCAAAGATTGAATACATTAAATTATAATTTGTCATAATAATAGATTAAAAATATTTAGTAGCATATCATGGAAATTACTCCGTTAAGTTATGTGAGCTCGTCGACTTAAAATAAATTCGCAGGACGGAGTGTATGTATTAGGTACACATTTTTTTGTGCATTGACAAAACTATAAGTATTTGAGTCTACATGTGTAAAACCAATAATAATATTAGGAAATACAAATCTTGTAATGGCGACATACTTAGAAGTAGCAAAGACAGGATGTAATAAAGATATGAGGGTATACATTTTTGCAAGTTATCGTTACCATTGATTTTTTATACCTACACATTTTATGTTGTTTATTTATGTTTTGATGTAAATTAGCTGATTACCTACCCAAAGATTCAATTATTTTTGACATTTTCATGTCTTAGCTCTGGCACATAACCGAAAAAAACGTTACCAAAAGAGCGTTATCAAAAGATCGTAACGAAAAAGTTTTTCAGCCGTGTCTGCAACCACGAAAGAGCATTTTCATGTCCCGTTGAAGTACCGAATAATTATAGATTAGTTGTGGAATTATAATTAAAAAAAAAAAATTACATGGAGCTTCCAGTTACAGCATAAGCCAAGGAGATTAAAAAATTATGTACAATCATGTTTCTGGCTAAAATTGTAGTGTTTATTATCTGGCCAAAAGTAACTTAACATAGTTTAATATACAGAGAATTAAACTGTTTTGAATTTATTATTTAGTTCTAATTTGAACGTGGAACGTACATCATATCTCTTATCTCCTATATCTTACCCCTATCACTCACCCCTATCCCTACCCTATATCCCACCCCTATTTCCACCTCCAACCCATCTTCGTGTGGTAACACTCTTTTGGTAACGCTTTTTTTCGGTAATTTGCCATAGCTAATTCCACCCTTTTCACTTTTTTCGTTACGCTCTTTTGGCAACGCTTTTGACATTTTTATGTCTTAGCTCTGGCACATAACCGAAAAAAGCGTTACTTTATGGTAACGCTTTTTTATTTAGCGTTACCAAAAGAGCGTTGCCAAAAGATCGTAACGAAAAAAGGTGGGTATGGGAACGGGGTGGAATTAGCTATGGCAAATAACCGAAAGTTACCAAAAGAGTGTTACCACACGAAGATGGGTTGGAGGTGGAGTACATAGGGGTGGGACATAGGGGTAGGGGATAGGGGTGAGTGATAGGGGTAAGATATAGGAGATAAGAGATATGATGTACGTTCCACGTTCAAATTAGAACTAAATAATAAATTCAAAACAGTTTAATTCTCTGTATATTAAACTATGTTAAGTTACTTTTGGCCAGATAATAAACACTACAATTTTAGCCAGAAACATAAGTGACATTTATAAATATTAGAAACATTTTCTTTTCTACATTTAATTGGATTGATGTTTTAAGCTAATACCAGTGTGGGGTCGATAGCCACCTCGCCAGGAACTGCTCGGCATCAGGTCCGTTGGCAACTCATTGTGGCAGTCCATGATTTAGTACATGTTTTGCGATGACTCGTTCTGTGCCGGATTGCCCTGCACCGACGTGGGGTCCGGTGTTCAGACAATGGGAAATACGACGCTATAGAAATCACAATAAAGATTATTATAGCTTATGCACACTGCTCAATTTGTATTAATTGTCCCGGTCTGGCAACGAGGTCAAACGGATATACCAACAAGGGACCCGTTGATAAATTGAAGGGTCGATGAATACTAGCGTTTCTCGCGGGATGGATTAATAAACGGCAATAATTGCCGGGACGACTTTGCCTGCCAAACAATTATTACTAGAGGGGTCGGCTGAGGTTTGTGTCACACACCAGCTCTGGCAATCGTCATTCGATCACGAAGGCTTTACTCGTTCGGCCGCGAATTTCTTTTGCACATTTTTAGTGAATTTCCCATCATAAAAACTGTTTCGTTTGTGTGTATTCGACAACGTCACCATGTTCAAAATCTATATTGTCTTATTGGTTGCACTGCTATCGCTTTGGTTGGACATTGGTACCGCCACGGGTGGATCTGGGCTTCAACACGAATATACTCACGACGACCATGTTTATGCCGTGTTATCAGCAAACGTTGTCAACTTTACCATCGTCGATAACAACCAATACGTCGAAATTACATTGTTAGTAGAAGGCGTAGGTCTCACGAAAGATGTAATGGTGCGTACGACTTCAGCTTTTAAGGGGCGTGGATCATTATGCTTCACAGAACAACAATATAAGTATGCCGACTCCGAGAGAAACTCGTTTGAAATAGTAAGTCTGACATTTATGTTTTCAATACTTCGAATATGAATAATATCGGCTTGTACATTTTTTAAATACCATCGTACCCGTGGATCATTACTTTGAACAAAACAATTACAGTTAGTTTAATACTGATATACTGTTCGTTCATAAGATATAAAAACGTATCATAATATTTTTTAGTCAGTAGTTTCGTTAGGTCTAGTTTAGATGACAGTTGTATTGATAAAATACGTTGATATACGCTTTAAACACTTGGTCGTACTGTTAAACGTAAAAATGCTGTGCTTGTGCGATACGTTTTATTTTTCAATATGAATTTCGATAGATTTAGTTATCTCAATATGTAGTTAAAAAAAAAAAATCAAAAATTAATTCTAAAAAGTCGCTAAAAGTCAAAAACATTTTTTATAATTCATATTATATTATGTAGCATTATAATTGACGTCTTATTGTTAAAAAGAAAATATAACATTTGTATATGATATTAGGCCCTCAGATCTCGTCAGTTGCCTTTGCCCTATCATTTATCAATATATATATATATGAATATTAATTGTAATACCCTTAATGATTTTTAGTTGCAAGCAAATGGTACACGAATGTATTTAACCAACAAGTTGAAGATCGATGAAAATATCGTGGAAGGAAAGTTGTTCCTGTGCCTTAACAGACCACGGTTATCGACCAGAAATTCGTCACATGGTCGTTGGGTACATCAGGGTGATTTTGGTTGGATCGTCTGGCCTGTACCGCCGATGTATCTGTTTCGTAGATATGCATACGAAGTGTGAGTATGTTGTAGATAAACTTTACATATCGTTAGTAGTATTTAACTAATGAGTGGAATAGTAACGCATTAAGTTACTTAAGGAATATTAAATAATTACCAAGTTCAAATAATATCTTCCTGTTTTGGTGATAATTATTTGTTGATCAAGAAAAGTTTAACTTTCCGTATAGGTAATTGCGAAAAATCCGTGACTTCGATTCCACAATGCTGGCTATTTTATTATTTCAATTTATATTGAAAATTGACGATTATTTATTTAGACAATTTTTTATTTTAATTGTCATTTCCATACCTGTTATTTAAGCTAATCCCCTAGGATTGAACCTGGGCAATTTTTATTTAAATAACAAGTTGTTTGAAATTATTACTTGAACATCTATTTGTTAATATAATGCTCAGGTTCAACTACAATATTCGTGCGCCGATGGTAATCACTAATCTTGATTAAATAATTGTCGGTTTACAGCACCGAACCTGCAAGTGAATCTAACTCATTTGAGACAACAACAAGCGATTATGGAAAAAAATACAAACATCGCGGTAACAAGTTACATTTTTTAAATGACACGGCTTGGTCCTACACAAAAATGAACCGGACGAACACTTTAGTCACCGGTAATGGCCTCAGGTGCAAATTCCTCGTCAAAGCCGTTAAAAAGGTAGACTTTTTTTTACGCTCGAGTCTCGTTCTGTCAAACATCAGAAAACTATCAGATTCTATAAATTATATAAACTCACATATGTTTTTTACAATCACCTTTTTTCAGCCAAACTTATTGGACGACTACAGCAAGTCGGAACCCTCAAACCTTCAGCGTGAAACAGTTTATTTATGTGAGCACTAGTCTGCCGTAGCGGATAAATACAGAAAAAGCAATAATAGATGTAAGTAAAGGTTTTAGGTTTTCTTTTCGTTTTAGCTGTAACTGTCCATTTTATTTGACGTTTTACAATTATTTCCCTATCCTTAAGTTCTTCAGGCGGTTAACTACTTCAAAATCATTTGTGAATTAAAAAAAAAAATTAACGAATTTTAGTAATTATTTAAAATTGTAAACATTTTAAAAATCAAAATAGAAGAAGAAAAGGGGGTTTAAAAATACCGTTTATGCACCTTTATTTTATACAGCTGATTAATAATATAGCTTCGTGATGACACTTCATCTTTCGACTATTTACTGAACAATTTTTGTTTTTTTTTTTTTCAGAACGCCGAAAAAATTGAGTAATGCTAATTATGCCTGTACTCGAATTGCACCCAAATTTAGTTGTTTGAGAGGGTACCTGAAGTCGCACATATCACCTAAATTTTTTTTAGAAATTATATTCACTATTAAACTATATGCACGAGTATTTTGCACTCATTCAAAAAATCAATTTTATTATAATTTTATCGAATTATAAATATAAAGTTATTATACTCATTCGGTGTGTTATGTCAAAAATATATATTGAGTAAAAATAATATGTCTTATACTTGTATTTAATTAACTAATCTAATTAAAATAGAAAATTATAAAACAGATTCACATTAAATATTTTTAAAGATTGCAACATTCACAAGGATACTATAACAATTGAGACAAATTGTTTGTAAAGACGATCCAGGTGAATAAACCAAATATTTACTTCTTTTATATGTTTATTAAAGAATAGATAACATTAAGTAGGTGTTTTTGTTTTTAAATTAATCAGGTAAGAATAACCAGAACATGTTTCGAAACAATCGTCATTAAATATTTCAAACAGGTTCTGTGTTTTAAATAAAAGTTTTCGGTATTCGGTTTCTAAAATAATATTCACATACGATATTGAAATTTACTCAATCAAGGTTAGCTTTACAAGTAGATCAATGTACAATACAATGTTTTGCATACAATCAAATTGTAAACATCAATTTAGTATTAACGAAAAAAAAAAATTGTTAAAAGATGAAGTGGCATACTTACAATTTTTTTTTTCAGAACGCCGAAAAATTTTAGTACTAATTATGTCTGGACTCAAATTGTATCCAACTTTAGTTGTTTGAGAAGGTACCTCAAGTCACACATATCACTTACAGCTATGTAAATAAATTAGCCCTAAATTTTACTTATGGTATATATAAATACAGATTGTATATATTTTCAATAAAAAAAAAAAATGTTTAAACAAATTATTTAAAAAATGCAAAAAATACAGTAGGTCAAACCAAAATTATTTTTTTAACCATTTTTTTTTCTTGTACTAGTTTTCTTTTCTAGCATTCTTTAATTGATAATCGCTAAAATTTAAGATATAAAATTGCAATGATTTAACTTATTAAAAAACTGTTTGTCCACTGGACACCGGCCTGTCACCGTTGTGCCTACATCCCCACAATAAATTACAAGTGGTTTATTTGTAGAATTCAGTAATAATTATAGTCTGTAATAACCGTTAAAACCAAAATACTCATTAACTTGCATAGTTTATGTCATACATATTGGCAGCTTGCAACATTTTTTAAAAAATAATGAGTGATTAAGTATGAATAATAATAAATGTTACTGAATGTGTTGTATCTACTATTGATACTTGTTACCTTGAACCCTATTTTTGCAAGTTAAAACACCGATAATATAAGTATACATATATCATTAAGGAACCCTAAATTGTGAACTCAATGAAGAGTAGACTGTGTACACATTATGACTTCCAGTTTTTTAGAAATTATATTCACTTACAGACTTCATGCACAAATTAAACTCATTCTAAAAATTAATTTTAATTTAATATAATTCTAAATATAATGTTATTTTACCGATTAGTTGCAGAATAGCAGTCCAAATACTGTTTAGGCTAAAAATACTGTCCTAACAGTCTGGAACCAATTTTTAAATTAAATGTTAAAAACTTCTAAAAGCTGAACTTTGACATTGCTTAATCAAGGAATAATTTTTCAATTGTTAACTCCTAACATCATTCTGAGCTAGTTACTACATCCATTAATTACAATTACTTAGTCGATCTTCTTGAACACACAAATCTTGTAACCCTATGCTATAGGTTACAATAAAATTGGTCCTGGTTCAGTGTTAACTTAAGCTTGTTTGTTTAAAAACAAACAGTGAGTAAAAATGTACATTTTTAGTATAATAATAGTCAATACCTATATTATAAAATTTTAGCAATATGCAGTGTGTCGAAGAGGTTTGCCATTATATTTTATATTAAAACAATTACTTTTTTTAACGACAAACATAACTGTCATAGGGTACCAAAATTTTGGACATACCTTCAAGCTATTCCAAAAAGATCCTAAGCGTGACACCAAAGGCCTATATATTTAGCTAACGATAAGCAGTGTGTCAAAGCGTGTTAACATTGCAACCGTCTTGGTTACATTAGTACATACGAATCAAGAAAAAAGTGTAACATTTCATACGTTGTTTTTCAAGTCTGTAGTAAAGACAATAGGTAAACTAAATTTCAATAAAGTGTTCAGCATATCACAACTGATTAGCACAAGAAAAGTTAAATCAAATATGTGTAATCCAGTATAATTATCGTTTACAACAGCGAATGGTGAAATATACGGTTTACTAAATTACAAAGCCGACAATAGTTTTTAAATCTTGGCTACCGACACATCGTATTTGACCAAAAAACGTATATCGTATTTGTAATAAATTATAATACGTGACATTTGGTGATGTCATATTTCTTATTACCTTTAACACGGACAAGACTATACGAGTACACCATTTCATGTCCGGTATGTTAAAAATGTACAAGTAATAATATAAGGTTTTTTATTATATTCGTACGAATAGTATACCGTATTTACACCACAAACGCATCGGTTTAACGAAAAAGATGTAATAGCATAAAAGCTTTCTTTTCGACAAAGACCAGTGTTTTTTTGTATTTATTAAGTAAACGGATCGTGTCAACACCAAAGTCACCGGTCTATCGGGACTCAAAAAACGTACAATACGAAATACTAGCCGGCGTCTGCACTCGCAACCAATCGATACGTACGATTGAATTGAAGGAAAAATATTGAGTACAAATTTGTAATACCTAGTTTTTTAATTATACAAAATTATTAACTACGAGGCACGAGCAGCAAAGTATCCGAAATGCGAAATGAAAGAAAATAGTGATAAACGACTGGGATAGGGACGCCGATTGTTATCTAGCATGGTTAGGTCGAACTCGGTTATAAATGATAACGCGGTAACTGATAAGCCGTACACACTTCGTATGGCGGTAAACACACAGTTTATTCAAATATTATAGGATTTTCTTGTGAACAAAATATTAGAGCTCATAACAAAAAACAAATTAATAAACACATTCAATCGAATAGTATGTAGTTTTCTCATTTCCTTCGATAAAATACATTTTTAAATAGTTAGAGTATTACAAAATGCGATGCTGTAAATATTTTATACAGCAACATGTACGATATAATATACAGTATGTATATAAAGGTATTGTTAATTAAATAAAAGTTAGCTATAAAATTAGTTTTAACGAAACAATATAACATAGTTTATTAATAGTATCTGACGATTTTTTACGAAAACTTAATTACGATAGTTAAAAAAAAACGAAAATTTACAACTCAATCTTAACGTGTGACACTAATAGTGTAGGTATCTATTTTTATATTAGCATACAACTAAAACAGTGTTACTGTAAAGTCCTTAAATTCATATATAAGATTAAATTAATAATAAATCATAACCAATTTTTTATATTGACCATATATTCTTTAATGTTCTTCTACTTCACAGAATTCTCTCTTAAAGTTCTATATTCTCTAAATATTTTGTTTAATATTCAATCTATACTCTCTTCCAAAAAACTGTTAATAGTATTGTCCAAATGATATTAGGTATAAAATTTACATTATTTTATTAAGCTTGATTTGTCATGCAATATCATGTTCTCAGCAGTAGCGTATCTAGAATTTTTCAACGGTTAGGGAGGGGGAATACAGATTATAACATCCATACCTATTCAATATAAACATATATTCATATAATTATATACATGTTGCATGTAAACAAAAGTTTGGATTCTTAATTACAAAACAAAGTCTAATTTTCTCGAGGACAGTGAAAGAATATTGAGTACTTCATTAGGTGTGACTGTTATATTTTTGTGTACTGTTAGGGCCCTAGGGGGGATACAGCCCACGTATACCCCCCTCCCCGTAAGTCTGCCACTGGTTCTCAGTTATATGACCATTAAGACAATTACAATTTTAGTCTAAATAAAAATAAAATTAAAAAAAACATACTCCAGTGTACCCTTTTAAATGAATAATTTCCAATCGGTCACGCAATGTTTGCGGAATAAATGTCACTTTTAAATAAATATATATAGTTTTATTAATCGTTTAGCACCGACACTGCCAACAACAAAACGCCATTTCCCGTTATCACTAAATCATTTATCAGCATTCCTAATTTGATATCACTATATGTTTTACTTGATTCTGATACCGGCATCCTATTTGGCGTTTTATTTAGTTTTCATAAGTTATTAGTTAATATATTTTTATACATATTAGTTTCATTATTTTTGTTAAAAATTAATTCTGTATATGACAGTATAGTAGTTATTAAGCAACATCCATACAGGCGTTGGAGTAATAATGACAAAAACGATTTGATTAAGCAAGGTAAACCAACTCCTCCTCTGACATGTTTGTCTGCAGACAAAAAAGGTTCTAAAGTGTTTTGTAGCTCTTTTAATTCAAACTTGTATAATAAACATGCGTGGTTGTGTGGAAGTTTTTATTTACAAAAAAATTATTCTATTTGGACCTCATCAGGTTACTGTGACTTTAAAAATATCTCAAGAAGTATTCAAAGACACGAAGCTTCTAAAGATCATGTTCATAACTATTTAAATCTAAAAAATTTAGAAAAAAACACCGTTAGTGTTGTAGATGTTATTAGTGAACACGATAAATTATTTAATTTAATCAATTCCCTTTTAAAAGAGTTCAGTATTGAAAACAAATTGGTTGGTCAGTGCTATGATGGTGCTAGTGTGACGGCTGGAAATTTAAACGGCTTACAAGCCCGGATAAAAGAAATTGCCCCTAATGCTTTATTTACCCATTGTTTAGCACATAGATTAAATTTAGTACTACAACATGGATGTAGTAATAACCAAAAATGTCGCATATTTTTCGCTAATATGACAAGTACATTCTTTCATAATTCAACATCTCACACTAATGTAGTTGACAGTATTATAGGGAAACGCATTCCCCAGTTTGTTCAAACTAGATGGGCATCGCGTTCAAAGATTTTACATTTAGTAGTTAAAGAGTGGAACAACTTAAAAACCGTTTTTGAAACCATTATACACAATCCTAATTCACCATCTGAAACTATTAGTGGATCAGTTGGTCATTTAAAACAATTGAATACTTTTGAATTTGCATTTTTATCACATATTTTTAGTGACATATTTTTAATTACAGATAACCTATTTAACACTCTTCAAAATAAATATTTTGATATAGAATATTGTTTGAGAAAAATAAACTCTACATGTGATCTTATAAAACAAAAAAGAAACGAGACAGAATTTTTGAGTTTATATAACAAAGCAGTGGCCTTAACTAAACTTCCCAAAGCTTCAAGAAATAATTCAAATAGTGAATTAAGTTTTAAAATTTTATTTTATAAAAATTATTGATAATATTTTAATGCAGTTAAGTATTAGATTTAATGATACTGATAAATTAATTTATTTACAGTTAGCTGATAATACAAAATTTAAAGATTATTCGTGTAATTTTCCCACTAGTGCTTTAGAAAATCTTAAAAAAGCATATTCTAATACTTTTCAAGATATGGACAAATTAAAAGTAGAACTAGAAGTCTTATACAATGATGTCAAATATCATAATCTATCACACATTTATGACATGGTTAAGATTTTTGAAAATGATTATTTAAAAGAAGTTATGCCTGAAGTTTATAAGCTATTTTCTCTAATATTAACAATTCCTTCTACTAGTGTTTCTGTCGAAAGAAGTTTCTCTTGCCTGAAACGAATTAAAACATGTTTAAGAAATAGTACATCCCAACAACGTTTAAGTTCTCTGTCTACAATAAGTATAGAAAAATTATTAATCCAACAGCTGAAAGAAAATGAACCATTTTATGAAGATATCATTAATATATATGCTGATAAAAAGATAGAAATATTGAGTTAAAATATAAAACATAGTTTATACATTTATAATTTAACATATATGTTTAAAATTTTATCTTTCTTAAATCTGTTCTTTTAATTTTTTGTTACAAGAAAGATACTAGTTCATACACCCAAATTTGAATTCAACATATTTTATTATTTAACTTCTACCCTACTAAAATTTGTACTTTTCATTTTTTGTTAGGTACTAGAAAGATACTAGTCCAAAAAAAATGTTAATATTACAATTTGTTTTATTTAAAATTATTAATTGATTTCTTTATTAAATTTGTTTTAAATATTTTAATATGTTGTTAAACTTTAATAAGAATTATTTTTTACTAGAAAGATACTAGTCACTTCAAAATTCAAAAACTTTTACGATTACAATTTCATCTTTTGTAAATTGTATTTACGTATGTTTTTACGACTTTACATTTATCTTAATGATAATTATTTTAATAGATGACGGGTAATGCGATTATAACTAATAACTAGGAAAATAAGCAAAAGTCTTAAAAAAGGGAAGTACGCTAAAAAAACTAGTGTGAAGAAATTTTAGGTCTGGGGGTTTTGCGCTTTTTTTTATCAACGAGGGTACAAAGTTGTTGCCTCCTCAACAATTTAATGCCAGAACCGCCACTGATTTCAACAACTCTGTTATTTCTTTGTACCCAGCAGTTTCTTGTTGAAATTTGTCTTTGTCAATAGTAACTCGCTTTAAGTAAGCCTTAAGAGATTCTGTTCTCTATAGAAAAAATATACATAAAGATATAAAAAAAAAATTAGAAACGTTTAGATATTATAAATGGAATTAAATATTTACACTCAAAGCATATCTTGTACGTTTATGTGTTCCAAAAATATCTTCATGAAATAAAACTATATGTTATTATACTATACCTGATGTGTGTGTGTGTGTAATTATTATTAGTATAAAATTCACAACTCAATCTTAACGTGTGACACTAATAGTGTAGGTATCTATTTTTATATTAGCATACAACTAAAACAGTGTTACTGTAAAATCCTTAAATTCATATATAAGATTAAATTAATAATAAATCATAACCAATTTTTTATATTGACCATATATTCTTTAATGTTCTTCTACTTCACAGAATTCTCTCTTAAAGTTCTATATTCTCTAAATATTTTGTTTAATATTCAATCTATACTCTCTTCCAAAAAACTGTTAATAGTATTGTCCAAATGATATTAGGTATCAAATTTACATTATTTTATTAAGCTTGATTTGTCATGCAATATCATGTTCTCAGCAGTAGCGTATTTAGGATTTTTCAACGGTTAGGGAGGGGGAATACACCGTTACTGCGACAGGGGCTTCGGACACCCAGTCGCCGGTGGTGGAGAGTCATATCGCGAGCTCTCCGGCACCGTCGTCAAGCGATCGTGACTTACCGGTAGGGGCGTCGATTCAGGCCCCAGGCGGTGGCATTAATGCCATCGAAACTACTGATTGTGTGCGTGAAGAGCAGGCGTACACGGGTGGACAAACCTCAATGTCCATCGACACTACTGCAGCAACAGGAAACGGAGAACGACCCAAAAAGACCTTTGGGCGTAGGACTACAAAGAGAGCCAAGCCGGAGACTTCCTTTGAGGAGGAGGATCTCCTTAACAAGGATGGGTCGCCAAAGGAAAACCCCGAGCAAGTAGAGGGAATCTTGACGACCGGAATGGAAAGAGCAGCAGCCCAAGCTGAAGCCCTTCATATGGCAATGGCAAACGTTGAGTTACCTGAAACTGTGAAGGAGGCGGCTGACAAATTGATATTATTTGTGCGCGGCTTAGATTGTCTCCTGGCAATCAGAGAGAACCCACAACAGCAGCCGACAAATGCGTGCCTGGCAGAAAGCGACCACGACATGCGAACGCTCAAAGAGAACGTCGAAGCTATCGAAGCCGCGGTCAGAGCAAGAAACGGAAGGGGTATTAGTCGGGAAATACAGGTCGCGGCTAAGAATCTGACCGGGCTGATCGAAGGGATCGGTAAAAGGAAAAGGCCACTGAGGGTCGACGGGGCGACGAACACCAGCCCACCGAAAGCAGAGACGGCGAAAGGAGGCCCCTCATCCCCCAAAAATGTATGCAAAATGAAACCTAAAAAGGGCAACACCCAGGTCAGACAGGACTTCCCTCCGCTAGGAGAAAGCAACGGGGTGAGTGAGTCGGAGCGAACCCAGGCCGAGCAGTCCACCAAGACGAGTATGTCCCCTGCCCAAAGCGCACAAGCCAAGCCGAAGTGGATAGAAGTTGTCAGCAAGGGCAAAAAGGCAGGTGTGAGCGGCCCCCCCCCCCCTAGGAAAGGGCCTTCAGCAGAAGACCTAAATAGGAGGGCACCAAGGACGGAGGCCATAGTCATTGGCCCAATCCCCAGCGACATGAGATGCTCGGACGTCATGGGCAAGATCATGGCATCTGTAAACCTCCAGTCATTCGGGGTGTCCATAAAAGGCACAGGAAGGACCCAGAGCAGAGCGGTGCTGCTTCAACTGAAGGGCACCTGCGATCAGGCCGATGGAGTGGCCGAAGAGATAAGGAAGGCTATTGGCCAGTCCATCAGGGTCGGCAGGCCTAACAAATTAGCGAGCGTCCTCGTGCTCGATGTCGAGGAGTGGGTCGGAGCAGACGACATCAAAGAGGCCATCAGAAGCATCGTTAAGGACGGCCCAGCGGCAGCCCACTGGAACGACGTGCGCCTTCCGGTGGTTTCGAGGGGCAAAGATGGGACCAAAGGAGTAGCCCGCTTATTGGCCCCGCTAAAGGTAGCCGCACAATTGGTCGAAGCCAAGAAAATAAGTGTCAAATGGACAACTTGTCGCGTCAGGGTCATGGAGGACAAAGGTCCACGATGCTTCAGATGTTTGGAGCGGGGCCACACGTCCACCCGCTGCAACGGACCAGACCGGTCAGGACGGTGCTTCCGGTGCCATAAGGAGGGGCACGCAGCGAAGGACTGCAAAGAAAAAACCGAAGTCAATGCTACCACTAACCCACCGCAAGAGAAGAGGAAGAGGAAGAGGAGGAACAGGACCATAACCAACACCTCCAGGCGGCCAGAAGGTGCAAGCAAGGAAAAACCATCGATCAAGGAGAAACCTGAAGGCGACCGAACAACGCGACGTTGTTTCAGGTGCCTGGGAGTTGGACATCTAATGAAAGGTTGCACTGGCCCAGATAGGAAGGGTGGTTGCTTTAGATGCGGGTCGAAAGACCACAAGATCATCGAATGCAAGGCGTCCAGGGAGGACCGCAAGTCGTTCGACGAGCTAACGAAACAACCACCCCAGCATAAAAAGAAGATCTCGGTGGTTATAGAGGATATCGACGCCGTGGATGAGGTGTCCTTTATGGAGATGGACCCAATGCAGGGTCCTTCTACCGGCCAGCCTGGTGTATGAGGCTCCTCCAAACGAACCTCAACCATTGTAGGCTGGCCCAGGACACCCTGGCCCAGACGATCGCTGAGGAAGCGATCGACGTGGTCATAGCCTCGGACCCGTACAGGCAGACACACGGAGTCGGTGGCTGGCTAACTAGCACCGACACTGGTCGAGCGGCCCTGGGAGTGTTCGGGACAGGAGTGACGGTGGGATCCGTCGAGAGGGATGTAGAGTACGTGGCAGCAAGGATAGGTGGCACACACATCTATAGCTGTTACGTCTCGCCAAACATCCCGCCAGCCCGTTTTGTCTCCTTTTTGGAAAGGTTGGAGACCAGCGTGCGGTCCCTTGGGCCAGCCAGTAAGGTCATCATTGCGGGCGACTTCAACGCGCGTTCGGCTGCCTGGGGAGACTGGGTAACCGACGCGCGCGGAGATGGCTTGGTCTCAGTTGCTGACACACTGGGCATGATCATCGTTAACGAGGGGACGGAACCTACCTTTGTGGGTAGGGGCGCTGGCTCCATCGTAGACGTTACGATGGCCTCCGAACCCGCTGCACGCATGTTAGGGGGATGGAGGGTGCGGTCAGAGGTGGACAACCAATCCGACCATCACGCCATCGAGTTCGAGGTGACCGCGGGCACCACCCCAGCAAGCCCGCCAACCCACCTCCAGGTACGAGGATGGAATACTGCCAAGGGGATCGACCTAGAGGCTTTCCGAACCGGATACAACCTTGCAAAATGGGGCCGGGTGGAGGAAGAGCCTCCCGAAGACTCGACTGAACGCTCGGAGTGGTGGGCAGCCGAGTTCGAGAGGAGAGTTACAATCGCCTGTGACTCTTCTCTCCCGGCTAGGAGAGGACATCCGCGGTCCAAACCGCCTGCCCACTGGTGGACAGAGGAGATAGCTGGCCTGCGTGCAGATTGCACAAGGGCCAGAAGAGCCGTCAAGCGTGCTTCGCGTGCTTCCACACGCGAAGCGGCCAGAAGAACTGGAGGCGAAACGTATGCCAGCGACATCTTCGCAGCAGCCCTTTCGGCCCTCAAAGACGCCAGGAAAAATTTAAAGAGAGCCGTTCAACGCAGCAAAAGAAACTGTTGGAACGAGCTGGTACAGTCGGTGGACCGCAATCCTTGGGGCAATCCATACAGGCTCGTGATGAGAAAGCTTAAGAGGGCCCCAGATACGGACCGCATGGAAGCCGCCACGTTGGAGAAGGTGACGAGAGGCCTGTTCCCGGACAACAGGGCAGTGACACTCGACCCTGTCTTAACGCCACTAGCACCGGAGGCTCCGGAATTCTCACGGGGAGAAATAGGAGCAGCGGTGGCACGCGTAAAGGGCAGAAGGAAGGCCCCGGGACCAGACTGTATCAGCAATGCGATCTGGCGAAACCCCAGTGTCCACCTCCTCGTGGTGCCAGATGGACAACGTCTACGGTTTCGGCAGCCGCCCGCCGCGAAAGCAGCGCGCGTCTGTCGTGCCGTAGCCGGCTAACGGCGCGGGTCGGATTGGAGAGTCCGTGGCCAAGTAAGGCAATCTCCTACAGGAAGGCACACCTCGAACGAAAAACCGTGGTCGTCGGGCCCAATAGGCGAAAGTCACCGACTAGACAAAGGCAAATGTAGATAAATCACCGTGGGTGTTGACGGAGCTCAAAAGCCGCTTGCGGCAACCGTCGGCCCGCCAGGCCGGACGCGTACCCACAGGGGCGCGCCTCGGGTTGTCGGGTAGAGGTCAGGCTGGCCTTGTCTTCTAACGGCCTCTTGATAAAGAGGTCAGGTGCGTGAGCACTGGGACGAAACAGCCATGGTCGGGGACCGATCGACCCCGTCCATCTTGGTAGATCGGATGATGGGTTGCCTTTCGTTGGCCCATCAATATTCCCGCTTCTGTTTCTGAGAGGGTCTTCGGACCCTTGACGACGAATATGAGCGGGAATTGGTATTGGACATTGCTATGCGGATTGGACACTGATTGCACGAAGCGGGAGTTTTGGAGGACTCCCGTGGGTGATAACTCCATGGGGTAATCGCTGACCTTCACCGGTTGAGGTTACCGCCAGTAAGCCGTTGACGTCTTCTCATTCGGCCACACGCCGGTCTCCTCGGGGACTTGGCGCGTGGTCGGTGGGGAGGCCCAACGGCGCCCTGGAGCGGACCAGTCTTGGTGGGGACTGGTCAAACGTGTTTCTCGGCCCGGCACTTACGTGTCCGGTAAACTGAGAGGTCTCTATTAGACCTGCCTAGCGGAAAGGGCACGAGGTATACTTTGTATGCCTCATATACCTCCTAACCTCGGGGACTTAGCTGCGAGGAACAGGTTGGCACGGAGGAGGAAAATAGGCCGTGTGTATAAGGACCCCCGGCCCCCCTGGGAAGGGGCGGGTAGGAATCCCTTGGTGTGACAGAGGGGCGCAGTGTCACACTCGACAGTTGGTCGTCCCCGGTTCGTGGGATTTTTATGGAAAACCTTAAAGAAAACGAAAGAGACGGTGAAGGAGTAGAAGGAGGGAGTAGTGAGACGGTTGGTTGTGTGTTTGTGACACCACAAACAAAAAGGAGGCGAGTCGGCAGTGAGTCGGGAGACGACCACTCAGACGCGTACTGGGCGGAAGCCGAGGTCTTGACTTCGGCGAAGTTGCGTGAGTATTCTCATGCAATTTCCCTGCAGGCACGTGAATGGATGGATCGTCTTCGCGATGAAGTGTCGACGATGAAATCGAGACAGGTGAGAATGACGGTGGCCAAGGAGGCCGAATTCGACAGAATACGTGCCGGTGTTTTGAAGATTGTGGACAACTTAGTCCTCAACCAGATGATCATCGCGGGTAGGCTGATCGAATCTCGATCTCAGAGGAGAGAACCTTCCTTTGGCCAACGTCAAGGGGTAGAAAGGTGGAGTGAAGGGCCGCTTTTCGTGCAACAGGAGACCGCGAGGTCGCCTGTTGTCGAAAAGGTGGCGAACAAAACGATGGAGGTGGAACAGAGTGAGACTCTAGGTGACGGAAAGAAAAAGAGGAAGCGAAAGAAGAAGAAGAAAAAGAAAGCAAAGGCGGCAGGGAGCGAGGCGGGGAAGGAAGTTGGGGAAGGGACGACTAAGGCTCAGCCTGAAGGGGAAACCCGGAAGGAGGAATCGAAGTCGGCTCCGGAACCTACGTCCAAACCTGGATGGCAGAAGGTGGAGAGGAAGAGGCCAAAGAAAGGAAGGGTGGTAAAGGAAAAGACCGAGCTAGTGATCGAGGAGATTAAGAGGAAGGAGAAGAGAAGCGGGCAAAGCGGCTTCGTCTTTAAGACAAGCGCGGCTGGGGTTTCGACGGGCGAAACTCTCTCGAGCGAGGCTTTGGCCAAGCAGAGGGATGAGAGCCTGAAGGAGCTCTGGAAAGCGGTGTCTGCGAGGACGAAGAAACCGCAATTTAAGAAGGTGGTGGTTGAGGCCGGTCGCATCTTCCTCATACCGGGGAATGATGAGACTCGGGAGGTAGTCGAGGGATTTGCGGAGTCGAGGCTGGTCCAGGCGAGGAACCCTCGGGTAAAAAATATCCGGGGTGGGCTTGGAGTTGGAGGACTCGGAGGTCGCCGAGGCGCTGGAGAAACAGAACGAGGGTTCTGTGAAGCTGGCGCCTGGGTGGTCGAAGAGTCTGGAGCTCCGGCCCAGGAAGCGAGCAGAGATTACGAACCGGGTTCGAGTAGTCGAGTTTGAAGCGACTCCCGAGGTGGCGGGTGCCATTGTTGGCAAGACACTGGCGGCGGGTCTCCGGAGGTGTAAGGTAGAGCCTCTCGTTGACGTACTGAGGTGCTTTAAGTGCCAAAAGTACGGCCATACGGCGAGACTCTGCAGTGCGCCGAAGGAGGTCTGCCCGCGGTGTGCTGGCGAACACACTGGTGCCTGCCCCGAGGGCTCAAAGCTGAAGTGCGCTTCGTGTGCTTCGGTCAATTGGGCCTCCGGTCACGCCTCGGGGGACGTGACAAAATGTAGGGTCTGGGAGAAAGAGTTCCGGCGAGAGTCGCGGAAGTTTAGATGGTCGAACTGAGGTTAGGCCAAATAAACCTGGGTAGGGGGGAGAAAGCGACTGACGACATGTTAGTCGCGGTGAGAGAGCGGAAACTGGACGTGGTCTTGATCCAGGAGCCCTATGTTGGCCGGAGAGGTGGGTTGGCTGAACTCAGCAAACCGCCTCTTCGGTTGATAACGGGTTCCCTGCCGGGTGAGAAACCGTTGGCTGCGATATTGGTGGCGGACCCTTCATTGGGTGTGGCGCTGGTGTCTCAGTTTAGCGGCACTCACACGGTGGTGGCGGAGATTACCGCAGGAAGCGAACGTTTCTACCTATGTAGCTCGTATTTCCAGTTCTCGGGTTCCACTGAGATTCATACCGCAAGGTTGGAATCAGTGATCCGGGGGCTCGGGGATGTGAGTCTGCTGGTGGGGGCGGACGTGAATGCGAGATCGACGCTTTGGGGCGATCCACGGCCAGATTCTAGAGGTGAGACGGTCGAGTCAATGTTCGCAGCATGTGGAATGATCTGCTGTAACGTGGGAGCGGTGCCCACCTTCTCGGCGGCCATGGGAGAGGCTATGTTGGATGTGACGTTCGCGTCAACCGACATTGCCGCCCGGGTCAATGAGTGGGAGGTCGACCTCTCGGGCGTTATAGACAGTGACCATAGGCTGGTAACATTTAAACTCGCAATTGGAAGAAGGGAGGCGAGTACACCGAGTGTGGTAAGATTTGCGTACCGGAAAGCCGACTGGGATGGATTCAGGCAAAGGCTGGCGGAGAGACTGTTTGACGGTCAATCTGACTGGCTGGAGCAGGACGTCCACTCCAGAGCGGATTACCTTACCAAAGCCCTAACTCATGCATGTGAGGCGTCAATGCCGAAAGTGAAACCTAAAGCTCTTCGCCCTCCGACGTGGTTCACGGAGGAGCTGGTGGAGAGCCGGAGGCGGATCAGAAGGCTAAGGCGACTCGTGGCGAGAGCGAGGGCGGCGGGAGAGAACGAAGAAGCCGAAAGGCTAGGTAGCGAACTTAGGAGAAGCAGAAATGCGTACACGAAGGTGAAGCGACGAGAAAGGCTGCGGGCTTGGCGAGAGTTCACCTCGGAAGAGGGAAACTCGAAGCCGTGGGGGTCCGTCTACCGCTGGATCAAGGAAGGGGCCAAAACCGATGTCAGGAATGTTCTCACCACTCTCCGAAAGGCGAGCGGCGAGTTCACGACTGGCTTGGTGGAGACCGCGGAATTGCTGTTGAAGTCGTTGGTGCCGCCTGACGCGCTGGACGGGGAAACCGAGGACCATGCTCGACTCCGAGAGGAGACGGGTGTGTACTTGGGGACCCCGGTCAGTGTAAGGGAGGAACCAGCGGTGGTAAACGACCAGTGCGTAGAGTTCTCGGAGGAGGAAGTCCGAACAGCGGTGTGGAGAATGGGGAAGGACAAGGCCCCTGGGTATGACGGCGTCACAGCCCGAGCACTCAGGGTGGCTTGGCCAGTGATGGCGGAGATAGTGACCACTCTTTTCAACGAGTGTTGGCGAACAGAGCAGTTTCCCAAGTGCTGGAAGGTAGGCTGGGTAGTCCCCCTGCTGAAGTCTTGTGACAAGGACAAGTCTGACCCGAAGTCATACCGACCTATCACGTTACTCCCGGCGTTGTCAAAGACGCTGGAGTACCTGATTTGTCGGCGGCTGAGGGCCCAGGTGAGTCCGAGGATGAGCAACAATCAGTATGGATTTACGGAGAAGCGTTCTACTGTTGGTGCAATATGTAGGATGAGGGAATGGGTCGAAAGCCGGGCGGAGAAGTATGTGCTCGGGGTGTTCTTGGACATCTCGGGGGCATTCGACAATGCCTGGTGGCCGGCAATATTGCATCATATGCGGAGATTGGGAGCTGAGGAGAAAGTGATTAGGTTGACGAGGGACTATCTGGTAGGTAGGCTTGCCCTAATCACTGCGCCGACGGTTGAGGTACGCCGAACTCTGTCCAAGGGTTGTCCTCAAGGCTCGCAGTACGGTCCAGTGATCTGGAATGTTCTGATGGACTCTTTATTGAGTCTTGATGGGCACGAAGGAGAGCTCACCTTGGGGTATGCGGACGACGCATTGCTCATGGTGTGTGGCAGTACGCGGGCTGAGGTGATCCGAAAGGCGGAGTTCAAGTTAGAACAGGCGAGAGAGTGGGCCCGTGGAATGAAGTTGACCTTTTCAGCCGCAAAGACGAAAGTCATGTGTCTGAAGGGAAGACTAGTTCCACCCTATACCGTTAGGATGGGGGGTGCAAGGCTGGAGGAGGTGACGTCCATGAGATACCTGGGGGTACAACTGGACGATAGGTGGGAGTTTACTGAGCATGTCAAGAGAGTAGTGGGTGCGGCAACACCGATGTTTCAGAGAGTTCGACGAGTTGTCTCCTCGACTTGGGGTCTTAGGGGTGACACTACGAGCAGGATATACCGACAGGTATTCTTGCCTAGGGTTGCCTACGGGTCCGAGGTCTGGGGAGAGAAGGCGTTGAACTCGAAGACGAAAGTCTTGCTGCTCCGAGCACAGAGAAGGGTTCTCTTGTCCGTGACCGGCGCGTACAGTACCACAAGTACTGATGCGTGCCCGGTCTTGGCGGGGGTACTCCCTCTGGACCTGGAGCTCAAGAAGTGTTGTCGCGTGGCTCGCTGCAGGAGGAGGCAAGGCTCGGTAGAGGAAGAGAGGGAGATCGAGGCGGAGGTGGTGAACGAATGGCAGACCCGCTGGGAGACGTCCGATAAGGGTAGGTACCTTTACGGCTATTTCCCGAGGGTCGAAGAGCGGTTGAAGTGCAGATGGATGGAGATAGGGCATGAGATGTCACAGTTCCTAACGGGACATGGGGCGTTCATGCAATATCTCCACCGCTTCGCAAAATCTGCGATCGAAACGTGTCAGGCATGCGGGGCGATCGATACGACGGATCACGTCATATTCGATTGTCCGGGTGTGTCTGAGGCGCGGAGAGCACTGATAGACCGATTGGGAGGTATAGACCTAGACTGGCCTTGCGAGCGTGGTGACCTCGTGCGGAGTCGGGAAGCCTTTATGGCTTTCCGAGCCTTCGTGCGCAGGTGCTGTGCTACAAGGGGTCACGTTCTGGGCCTAGCATGAGATGCACGGCCTAGGCCTGTAGACACACAGGGTGTGTGGAGAGTGGATGGGGGCGATGTGCGCCCAAGGAGGACGTACAGGCGATCCGGGATCGCGGGGAGGCTGAGGTCTCGGATGACACTCACCTACGGGTCAGTGGATGAGGCTAGACGGCCAAAATAGATGCAGGTCCTGGCAAGACCTGTAGGCGTTGGGAACGCGTGGAAGTGAGACTAATGGATGGCCACTCGCTCAGGGCAGGCGCCGTTATGTCTCACCGGACAACGGTTTAGATGCGAACCAAGTAGGTTCGTAGGCGGTCAGGGACCGCGGGGGCGGCTGGGGCCCTGAATGACACTCTCCTCGGAGAAGTGGACATGGCTGACTGGCCAAACGATGCACGATCAGAAGATCTGCAGGCGCACCGGGTGCGCGTAGGACCGAGACAAAAATGCACGATCGGCTGGTCCCGCCCAAAAGGCGGCTCAGGGGCTGCGGTGGCCATCTCAAGGTTGCTGTTCCCGCCGGACCTCAGGGTTCGGGTCTGGGGCGGTGAACGTGGGGTGTTCCCGTTTCCCCGGCTGTCTGGAGGGAGGGTAACCAGTTTCGGGCCGATCTGTAGGCGCTGGGCGCGGAGAGTAACTCGGCTGAACGAGGGTTCGTGACCGTCACGCCTTCCGTTCGGATCGCAGAATTTATTCTGAGGACGGCGGGAGGTTAGCACTGGGCCAACCACTAGCCCTTTCGAGCTACCGTGATGAATAAATAGTGGGAGATCTGGTGCCTAGTCCCAAGAGCTCGGCTTCGGGACGAGGATGGCATGAAACCAGGTCGGAGCGGCAAACCGATCGCCGTGCCTGCGCACATATATCAGGTGAATTCGGTACTACGGGACGGCGTGTGGTGAAGATGTTGGTAGCGGTCAACTGACACCCCGCCTGCGGTTGGATTCGTAGTGGTTGTATCAGATGAAGGGAAGGACTTGTCCGACCCCGAGAAACGAAAGTGGTTACGGCCTGTGCTGGCCTAGGCGAAATCTAACGGTTGTGGCTTGACCCCCGGGAGACTAGCGACTCTATCGGTTGGAGGATAAGCACCGAAGGTTAGGGTATAACCAAATTGCCTGAGCGGATTGGATAGTGCCGCGGCCTCACCAGTGGTTGACAAGGGGAAATAGCTCGCTCTGCGTTAAACTGGTAGCTTGGTGGCCGCATGTCCACCGAGCGCTGCCCGGCGTCCTAACCGAGTTCGTCACCTTCGGGGGGCGAGGTCGCTTAGGTCTCGGGTCTCTCTGCACCCTGTCACGAGAGAAATCTCATATGCGGGTTGTGGAGCAGAAGGACCACGGTCCGGTTTGGAACTCTTGTATCAGCAATGCGATCCTGGCGTCGGTCTACAAGGCAGACCCCGACTTTGTAGCCGACACCCTCAACGCCTGCCTCAAAGCAGGAAGCTTCCCCACCCGTTGGAGGCAAGCCCGACTGGTGCTGCTTCGTAAGGGCCAAAAGCCGGCCGGTGAGCCATCATCGTACCGCCCTTTGTGTCTCCTGAACGACGTGGGGAAGTTGATGGAGCTCTTACTAGTTCGTCGACTGGAGAAACACCTCGAGGAGAGAGGTGGACTCTCCGACCGGCAGTTCGGCTTTCGGAAGGGAAGATCGACGGACGACGCAGTGCGTTTGCTCCGGGATGAGGCCCAGACAGCGATAAACGCACGCAAAGTATGTGTGGCTGTCAGCTTGGACGTGAAGAACGCGTTTAATTCGATCGGCTGGCGCCACATCATGCGGGCCCTACAGGAATGGGAAGTGCCGCTGTACCTGCAGCGCATCTTCCGGTCCTATTTCTCGGAGCGAGCAGCCAGGGTCGCGTGCCCAACAGCTGATGGTGGAGAAGTCACCATCGAGGTATCCTGCGGCGTTCCACAGGGTTCGGTGGTCGGTCCGACCTTGTGGAACCTTACGTATGACGCGGTGCTGCGAGCCGATCTACCGGACCAGGCGACGGTCATCGGTTTCGCGGACGACACGTTGATCATCGCCTCCGGCAAGACGGTCGAGGAGGTGGAAGATAGGACAAACCGAGCTCTGTGTGCGGTGGCAGCAAAGTTCCGGGAGCTGGATCTCCAACTCGCCGTCGAGAAGACGGAAGCGGTGATGATCAGGCGCAGGTACAAGGTTAGCGATCCGCGTATCTTCCTGAACGGGGTAGAAGTTAAGCTGGGAGAGACGATCAACTATCTTGGAATGCTAGTCGACCGCAAGCTTAACTTAAAATAGACTTACCTCCCGTAAGTATGACCATTAAGACAATTACAATTTTAGTCTAAATAAAAATCAAATTATAAAAAACATACTCCAGTGTACCCTTTTAAATGAATAATTTCCAATTGGTCACGCAATGTTTGCGGAATAGATATCACTTTTAAATAAATATACATAGTTTTATTAATCGTTTGATGTCCAGTCTTCTTATAAAATATTTACTGTTGATATTTTTTAAAAACAATCTACAGTTTTTTACACCCAAGTAAAACAACTTGACGCGGTCGCACCGCGACCCCAGTCGGTGGCGGATGCTAACTACATTCGTCACCGCTGGGTGGCGACCGCATCTCTTACCTTAGTCCGTCAGGTCGCGGGTCGGCAGTGCGAACCGGTCGCCGCCGCCGTTAGCTGACCACTAACTTCCTATGTGGATACCGTTTCGACGATACATTTTGTTAAAAAAACCATATGTTTATTTTGTTCAAATAAATTTATCCGTAATAACTGAACACCAGTGTACCCTTTATTTCAACCCCCATCTATCTCGACCACAACAAACTATACTGTTTCTCTAAACTAATAATAACCAATTCATTTTTCTAACAGCGATAGAGTGTAATATTCTTTGTTTCAAATTGCACATACCGTAATGATTATCCTGCAGAATCTCAATAAAATTGTTTTATTTAAATTACGAATATACGAAACCAATAATTAATTTAATTTATTAATAAAAATAATTGGAACAAATCGACTTTACCACCCCAGACCCGAATTTCGATTTTTTTTTTCAATCAATTTGTTTTTTAATGCTGAAAACGATGGCACAAAAAAAAATAAGGATAGGTAGTGTAGATAGTAGATAATCTCTTGTTTTGTTCAGAAAAATCACCTAAAATAGGTTTCGAATTAATTAAAATGTCATACGTAAGTATAGTCTCTACGTGTTAACACGTATTATTTTCACTTAGTTCTCTTTCTTTCTTTTATTTAAAAAAAATGAATGAGTTAAATTTATTTAA